>NW_014577422.1:103349-106601 GCF_000485595.1 Priapulus caudatus
ATTTGCGTGTACGTGCGTGTACCCGCGTGTACGTGCGTGTATCTGCGTGTACGTGCGTGTATCTGCGTGTACGTGCGTGTACCCGCGTGTACGTGCGTGTACGTGCGTGTACCCGCGTGTACGTGCGTGTATCTGCGTGTACGTGCGCGTACCCGCGTGTACGTGTACCCGCGTGCACGTGCGTGCACGTGCGTGTACCCGCGTGTACGTGCGTGTATCTGCGTGTACGTGCGTGTATCTGCGTGTACGTGCGTGTACCCGCGTGTACGTGCGTGTACGTGCGTGTACCCGCGTGTACGTGCGTGTATCTGCGTGTACGTGCGTGTATATGCGTGTACGTGCGTGTACCCGCGTGTACGTGCGTGTACGTGCGTGTACCCGCGTGTACGTGCGTGTATCTGCGTGTACGTGCGTGTATCTGCGTGTACGTGCGTGTACCCGCGTGTACGTGCGTGTACGTGCGTGTACCCGCGTGTACGTGCGTGTATCTGCGTGTACGTGCGTGTATCTGCGTGTACGTGCGTGTACCCGCGTTTACGTGCGTGTACGTGCGTGTACCCGCGTGTACGCGCGTGTATCCGCGTGTACGTGCGTGTACTTGCGTGTACGTGCGTGTACCCGCGTGAATTTAGTAAATGTTGATTTTGTGCTTGAAAAGTCCTTGCATTTTTGGAAAGAATCCTTGCCTGTAATAAAAAGAAATTTTGTACCATCAATAATGTGCAAACCTCAATAAAAATTGCGTTAAATAAGCTTAAAAAGCTATAGACACGATAGACAGTTAAATGATGATCACAAATTACAGTAAGTCTGTAAATTAAGGTATGTTGTAGAGGTGACAGTGTTTAGAAGGGTTTATTAATGTGATCCAGGTAAAGGTGCCGTCACACCATAGCGATCACCAGTTGCGTATGGTTGCGAATAAAAAATAGTGGGCATAAGTTCCGAACGCAACTCACACGCAACTAAAGGTGCCGTCACACCATAGCGATCACCAGTTGCGTATGGTTGCGAATAAAAAATAGTGGGCATAAGTTCCGAACGCAACTCACACGCAACTAATAGGTTTTATAGGTTTGAAGTACGCAACAAGCACGCAGGTGATCGCAGACACACGCAGTGTAAGTTCAGAAATTTTGAACTGTTCAATAATTCTCTGCGAATGCCTGCGATCAATTTATACGCAACAGGGACGCAACAGGTACGCTACGCACGGAACACGATCGCAACACGATCGCAACACGATCGCAACAGGTACGCAAATCATAAGTTATGAATGCAGGTGATCGCAGGTCTAAATTTGAGGTATCTGGCCAGGTTTTGGTAGCGTACATGTTGCGAATGTGTTGCGTACCTGTTGCGATCATGTTGCGATCGTGTTGCGTGCCTGTTGCGATCATGTTGCGTGTGTAGCGTACCCCCAACCTATTGTGCGTATTCCCAGCGTATCCCCAACCTATTGTGCGTATTCCCAGCGTATCCCCAACCTATTAGTTGCGTGTGAGTTGCGTGTTAGTTGCGTACTACATGCGTGTTGAGAAATGGTATAAATAGTTGGCCTTTTCTAGATCGGTGTCAGTTGTTGGTGGACCTCCGAGGTGACAACATGGAGCTACCTCTTGCTGTTATTGGATATCAGTTTAATCTGGTCAATTTAGCACACCAACACATACAGTGGGGGGTTAGACCATAGATTAGCAGGCGCCTTGACTTTGGTCTCTACGACCAGCTTCTGGTGGAGCTCCGGAACGAGGACCAAGGTGCATTCAAGAACTTTATGAGGATGCCCCCGAGATGTACGATGAGCTGCTACTCGAGGATGCCCCCGATGAGGTTGGTCCTCGCATCACCAAGCAAAACACCAAGTACAGGTTGCCCATGGACCCTGGCCTGAAGCTGGCAGTCACTTTGCGGCACCTGGCCTCGGGTACCAAGTACTCCGACATGCAGTTTTACCGTTATTACAGGTTTTTACCACGTGACCGATATTCGCAATTAGCACGCAACTAGCACGGTCGTGCCCCATCTCTACCACCCCTCCTCCACCTCACCATCCTTCGCTACCACCCTCCTCTCTCCTCCCATCCTTCTACCCACCCCTCCTCTCTCGTCGCCATCCTTCCTAACCGCCCCTCCTCCCGTCCCATCCTTACCTACGCAACCCTCCCTCTCGTCCCGCATCCTTCCTACCCACCCCTCCTCTCTCCTCCCATCCTTACTGCCATCCCTCCTCTCTCCTACCATCCATCCTCTCTCCTCCCATCCTTCCAAGTACATCCTCCTCTGTCCTACCATCCCTCCCTCTCTCCTACCACTCCTCCTGCTCCCCTACCATCCTCCTCTCTCCTCCCAATTCCTTTCACCATCCCTCCCTTCCTACCACCCCTCCTCTCTCCTCCCATCCTCCTACCACCCCTCCTCTCGTCCCATCCCTTCCTACCACCCCCTCCTTTCCGTCCATCGCTTACTACGCACCTCTCCTCTCTCCTCCCCATCCTTCCTAACACCCCTCCTCTCTCGTCCCATCCTTCTACACCCTCCTCTCTCGTCCCATCCTTCCTACCACCCCTCCTCTCTCGTCCCAGCCTTCCTACCACCCCTCCTCTCTCGTCCCATCATTCCTACCATTCCTCCTCTCTCCTCCCTCCTTCTACCATCCTTCTCTTTCCTACCACCGCCCTCACTCCCTCCCTCCCATCGCTCCTCTCCTCTACGGTCGCCTCCCTGCTGCATCCCCAGCAGCTCTTCCAGGCCCGCGCGGCCGCACATCTCGGACGCCTGATTGGCGATCGCTGCTGAACGACTGTGGAAGTTGAGGAAGTCCATGGGGCTGCAGGCTGGCCCGAACATGTGCAGAGCGCACGTCGCGGCGTCAGCGCGCGCAGACGCTCGCAACATCACCGAGTCGTCCAGCAGCGGGTCGCAGATGACCACGCCTGCAACATGTGCAACATCAGCCCTACATGTAGCACACACGTGTATATTATATAGTAATGACATAACATGCATACATAGATACGTAACACACGATGGTATTTTACTTACAGTAAATGATACATTACGTACGTACGTACACATGCACGTGCCCATACCTGCCCCTGCCGTCTACCTGCCACGTGCCACACCTACGTTCCTACCCACTCTACGCTAATCTACACATGCACGCATACACGACACACACACGCCGCGACGCACTGCACGCAGCGCACACACAGCCACACGCACACACACAGCACACCCACGCACGCACAC
>NW_014577422.1:106626-109205 GCF_000485595.1 Priapulus caudatus
TTATACGCACCAAACGCAACCCAAATCAACAATTTTGTCAATTTCTAGCCTATTCAACCTATGGGTTGCGTGTGAGTTGCTGTGGGTTGCGTGTGGGTTGCGTATGGGTTGCGTGTGAGTGCGAACTGAACTTATGATCCCCCAATATCTGCGATCACCTGCGTACGAGTGCGTGCGAGTTGCGTGTGAGTTGCGTTCAAAACTTACAAGTTGCGTTGGACCTGCGTGCTAGTTGCGTGTGAGTTGCGTTCAAAACTTACAAGTTGCGTTGAACCGTAGGAGAGAGGAGGGGTGGTAGGACAGAGGAAGGATGGTAGGAGAGAGGAGGGATGGTAGCAGAGATGTGGTATGGTAGGAGAGAGGAGGGATGGTAGGAAGGATGGGAGGAGAGAGGAGAGAGGTGGGATCGTAGGAAGGATGGTAGGAGAGAGGAGGGACGGTAGCATAGATGTGGTATGGTAGGAGAGAGGAGGGATGGTAGGAAGGAAGCATGGTATGAGAATGGAGGTAAATTCGGCTAAGGCTACTTTTCAACACGTGCGACCAGTAGACGCGTCCTTGCGTCCCTTTGTCGTTAGAATGTGGAGGTGTGATGGTAGATGTTTTGGTGTGAGCGAGGTTGTGCGGGGTGCGAGATTCGCCCATGATATATCGCGTTTGTTCGACAGCTGGGAGCTCACGTCTCAGGCCAATGCTCAGTGCACAATAGTTACACGAAGAGATTATGAACGCGTTTAGAAGTTAATATGTGCCGTGGTCACTGATCTCTGTGTAGGAGCTGGATAGCTCTCAGTGGCCAATAGGTGAAGTCACCAGACGCCATGACATCACTCCTCGAACTAATGCAGGCCAATAGGCTGAGCCGAATTTTCACGTGACCCATGACGTGATCATATCTTCTGACTCTCTTTCTCTCGCTATATATATCTATCTATTTATAAAAATATATAAATTCTGTCGTGTGTTTATGATTTATCAAAGTTTGTTTTCATGCGAATAAAAATAATAATATAAGCTGCATTTTATCATTATCCAATTGAAATGTTGTGGGGCGCACACCGGCAGATATCAGCTTTTGGGAGTGGTGGCAAGATGGCGGCAGTGGCGCGGTGGCGTGGATACCGACCGTGGATACGCTAAGCGCTATCTAGTTACTGTATAAGCCGTATTTTCCGCGTATAAATATTTTCGCGAATTCAGACGACGGACAATTTCGCGAGTGGTTATTTCGCGGTCGGGGACGCGGTCGCGAAATTCGCAAAAATTAAACCACCACGAAATATACAGCTTATACAGGAGATCAGTGGCCGTGGTCCATAACCAACGTATCCGCCTGTCATGATTGACAGGCAGCTCTATTCAGTCGGTGTTGCCATCGGATATATTCTAAAAAGCAATGCTAAGTAATGAAGTGCTGGACAATGAAACAATGAAATAATCAAGCCATTTTAATGCCACTGCACGTGTGAAAAACGTGTATAAACTGGGTGAGATTGACCGACCTAGCAACACTATCCATATGAGGTGTGGCTATCCCGCTCTGGCAGATTTTGTTAAATGGCAGGGGCGGATTCAGACCGTATTTGCCGTATTGGGTGCACTTCGAAGTGCCCTTCGAAATTTTGCGCTAAAAAATACAGAAAACAATTTGATGGAATTTGGCTATATTCTTTATTTGTTTTCTTTTTCTTCTGATTCATTGACAGGACTTGAAGGAAATCAAAATTTTACATGGTAACAAAAAGTGCGTGCGTGCGTGCGTGCGTGCGTGCGTGCATGTGTGTGGTAGGTCGTGTGATAGACAGCAACCTGTACATGTCGCCGCTGTTTGCAGATCGCCGTCGCCCAGCACCATCATGGTAGGTCACGTGTGTGTGTGTGTGCGTGCGTGTGTGTGTGTGTGTGTGCGTGTGTCTGTGTGTGCGTGCGTGCGTGCGTGCGAGCGTGTGTGTGTGTGTATGCGTGCATGCGTAGTTAGGTAGGTGGGTAGGAACGTAGGTGGGCACGTGGCAGGTAGGCAGGCAGGCAGGTATGGGCACGTGCATGTGTACGTACGTACGTATGTATCATTACTGTAAGTAAATACCACGTGTGTACGTATCTATGTATGCATGTGTCATTACTATATATATATACACGTGTGTGTACATGTAAGTGTGTGTTGCACATGTTGCAGGCGTGTCATCTGGACCCGCTGCTGGACGACTCGGTGATGTTTGCGAAGCGTCTGCGCGCGCTGCGCCGCGACGTGCGTCTGCACATGTTCGAGCAGCTGCCCCATGGCTTCCTCAACTTCACAGTCGTCAGCAGCGACGCAAAGCAGGCGTCCGAGATGTGCGCCGCGCGGCTGGGAGAGCTGCTGGGACTGCAGCAGGAGGGACCGTAGGAGAGGAGCGATGGGAGGAGGGAGGAGGGGTGGTAGGAAAGAGGAAGGATGGTAGGAAGGATGGGAGGAGAGAGGAGGGATGGTAGGAAGGATGGGACGAGAGAGGAGGTGTGGTAGGAAGGCTGGGACGAGAGAGGAGGGGTGGTAGGAAGGATGGGACGAGAGAGGAGGGGTGGTAGGAAGGATGGGACGA
>NW_014577422.1:112269-129531 GCF_000485595.1 Priapulus caudatus
TCTCCGTCCTACACCTCCTCTCTGTCCATCCTTCTACACCTCTCTTTCTGCCCAGCCTTTTACCACCTCTCTCTCCTCATCCTCCTCTCTCCTCCCGCCTTGGCCTACATCCCTCCTCTGTCCTTACATCCTCTCTCTCCTACTCCTCTCTCTCCTACATCCCTCTCTCTCTCCGTCTCTTCACCATCCCTCTCTGTCCTCACCCCTCTCTCTCTCCATCCTTCTACCCCCCTCCTCTCTCGTCCATACTTCCTCACCGTTCCTTTCATCGTCCCATCCTTCGTACACCTGGCCTCTCTCTTGCATCTCCTACCACCCTCCTCTCTCGTCCATCCTTCCTCACCCCTCTCTCTCGTCCTATCCTTCTACCAGCCCTCTCTCTCGTCGTCCAAGCCTTCCTACCACACTTTGCGTGAGTGCGTGCGTGTGCACGTACACGTGCGTGCATGCGTGCGTGCGTGCGTGTGCACGACAACGTGCGTACATGCGTGCGTGCGTGCGTGCGCACGTACACGTGCGTGCATGCGTGCGTGCGTGCGTGTGCACGTACATGTGCGTGCATGCGTGAGTGCGTGCGTGCGTGCGTGTGCACGTACACGTGCGTGCATGAGTGTGTGCGTGCGTGCGCACGTACACGTGCGTGCGTGCGTACGTACACGTGCGTGCGTGTGAACTTACACGTGCGTGCATGCGTGCGTGCGTCCGTGTGTGTGCACGTGCGTGCGTGCGTGTGTGCGCGCGTGTGCAGGTACACGTTCGTTCGTTCGTGCGTGCGTGCGCAGGTACACGTGTGCATGTGTGCGTGCGTGCGTACGTGCGTGTGTGTGCAGGTACACAATCTACGTGCACATGCATGCACGCACGCACGCACGTGCGTGCGTGCCTGCGTGCGTGTGCACGTACACGTGCGTGCATGCGTGCGTGTGTGCGTGCGTGCGTGCGTGTGAACTTACACGTGCGTGCGTGCGTGCGTGTGCACGTACGTGCATGCGTGCGTGCGTGCGTGCATGTGTGTGTGCGTGCGTGTGCACGTACACGTGCGTGCGTGCATCGCTATTACATGACATGACATACTAAACATGAAACATCGCTATTACGTCAGTATCGTTGAACAACTCTGATTGGCTGATGAATTGTACAATCCGGCGACTAAATTACCGACCCGGACACACTAGGCGATTTTATCGGGCGACTGAAATGATCGCCCGATAATATCGAAACGTTTTGATCTATGCGATTAATTCGGGCGACTAAATCGGGCGACTAAATCGGGCGACTAAATCGCCGGCGAATGACTGGACACACTAGGCGATTTCACAGGCGATTTAGTCGCCCGATAAAATCGCCTAGTGTGTCCGGCCCTTTAGGGTTAGGGTTAGGGAGTAGGCGTAGGCGACATACTCGCCGACACCTCGGGTACTACATATACGACAACGACCCCTTCAGCCCCAGTACTGGCTCCTCCACCGCGCAGCCCACGTTATAACATAGGTTCATGAGGCAATGCAAGTAGTGGTTGATACTAGCCGCGGACACGCACTTACACGAAGTTCTGTAGTTTTGTGCGGTGCGCACACGTGAGGTATGCGTGAGCGTGGTACGGACACGGGCTATCCCTACGAGCGTGCTACGACAACGCCGTGATATCTTGCGCGTGCGAGAGAGAGATTCCAATCGGAGTCAGTCAGTTGCCACGCTTGCTGCTACGCGTTGCAATCTTCCTGGTGGAAATTATATACTAATTAAGCCCGGCGCACACGTGGCGATTTTTATTGACAGTACCGTCGACTCGACAACAAATATCAAATATGTTTGATATTCCAGCGACGAGTTTCTGGCGTCAAAATCGGTGACGCCGTGCAGCGCACACGTTGCGATTTCTCGGCGATTTTGTTGCTGGCAACAGAATCGCCGGTACTGTCGATAAAAATCGCTACGTGTGCGCCGGGCTTTAGAGACACTAAATTATTTGTACATAACGGAATGCTTGTATCGCGGATTGTGCTATGCAACTTAATTTTTATACAGTATACATGGTAATATCAATAGCAGCCAACTCGTTAAAGTTACACAGCTGTATCTTTATTACTGTACTACCAGTAGGTATAGCAAAGCCTATCATAGATTTTAGATCCGTATTACTAGTATCCTAGATATATGCTCTGAGCGCGAACGCGGTGGCAGGAGGGCGCACTTGATTCGGTTGCCAGAGAGTTTATCAGAAGAATACTTGGCTACAGTACACGTCAGTTGAGCGCTGTCGCTCTGCGGCACTTGTTTATGTAAGGGAATCTATTCTACTGCTCGCCGTTTCTTGCCGTTTACGCGTGTCGGTGTAGACTTCACATGTAGGTGAACGTAGAGTGTAGGTGGGTATATCGTACACAATTGACGTCGATCGTTGATTGCATTATTTAGGCGGTGCCATGCTATCCCCACAGCTAACCACAGCTGCCAAGCACATCTAATTGCTGGTGGAGGTAGAGGTCGTCGCTGTTATAGAAGGAACACTGACATTAGAGCTGTGGTTAATGTGAGGGTGGCATTGATACGCGCTTGCTTAGGTGCGTCCGTTGGTGCAATGTGATCATCATTCAAAGAGATTCAGTATTATGAACAGCTGTGTGAATGAAATAATGACAGAGTTTCCGACATTTCCGAGTCGGAACCTCTGCAGTGTAAAGTATGTTTGTTACTAGTGATAGTCATCGTTACTAGATTACTCGGATTTGAATCGTAGAATCGAAATAGTGCTAACAAGCAGATGAATGATTTGCATATCAACAGTCAGGCGAGTGTGCGGGTAGATAGATGAATACTCCCTGAATACTGTAGGAGTGCGTCTCTGTGCTTTTTGGTGTGTTCACCTCTTACTGCAAATGCATATGTCATATATCTACACTAACACGTTTAGTTATATATATATCAGGAGCGTATAATGACAAATATATTTGTCATTATACGCTCCTGATATATATATATATATATATATATATATATATATATTATATCTACAGGTTCAGTGTTTATATATATCGTATGTCTGGAGTCCGAGTCTTTATATATTATATATTTGCACTAATAGTGTTTATATATTGTATATCTACACAAATGGTGTTTATATATACATTATATCAAGAGTACATAATGGGAGAGGTGACTACATGATTAGGTACATAGCCTATGATCTCGTATCGGTATGTGTGCGTTGTTATACAAAATAAATAAATATATATATATATCCGTCATTTTATTAGCAGTTGTCTATTTCTCATATAAAAATCCGACCTATGTGGAATTTTCACTTGACCAGTGAGAGGCAAACATGCTTGGAAAACCCTTATTGGTTCTTGTTGTCTAATGTCTACCCACACTGTAAACGGTGCATAGGCCTGACCTAATCCAATTATTTCACGATTTCAAATTGGTCTATCAAGACGGATAACTGCGATGAATGCCAAAACTTCTATTGAATCGAATCTTGAAAGAAACGTCCCTAGATGGACCCAGTAGTATTCGCCAGGAACAAGAAATCTGGAACATGTATTTCAAAAAGAAAACCGGTTTTCAAAAGTGGAATCATAGCTTTTATTACAAAATACTAGTAGCTACAACTGCCACGATATTAGGCATGTTTCCTCTCCATACTTCAAACAGACCCTTATCATCGGCATCATCATTGCCATCATCATCAATGACACACATCTTATTTACACACGTTTCCTTAAATATGGGAGCGGTTCTTGTGTCAATAACAAAAAGCCAGCAAGCACAGTCACGCGGCTGGCAAAACAACGAAGCCACATGCACGCGAATATGACGTCACCCCTACATGCACGTGTGAATGACGTCTCATCTGCACGCGCGTGACGTCACAACATCTACGCATCAACCACAGACGTCGTAACGTCTGCGAGTTTTCCTGGAGCGCACGTATAAAAACAGCGACGCGTTCTCTCTCTCTGCTGCTCGCTACTCGACCCTACTGGTTCCTCTACATGCTAACAGCTTAGCCTCGCTCGCCTTCCTCTCTCTCTCTCCCACCTCAGTTGGAAGCCATGTCCCGGATTCCTCGCCACCTCCCGGTGCGTAACCGTGACGACGCACGCAGCGTGGAGACCTGTGTGAGTCGTCACGGCGGGGCGGGATCTCGTGGGAGCCCTCAGCGATTATCGATACGGCTTGTTGTAATAATACGTCTCGCGCGTGGCGATCGGTGACCGTGCTTAGGGAACCTGCTACATGAGCAAGCTACCACGCACGGCAAGAGCAGCCGCAGCAGCGTAAAGAAAGCCACCTCGTCGCTGACAGGTAGAGTAAACGTATACATACTTACCGTATTTCGTGGCTTACGGGACTCGGTTTATTCACAACCCGGTGGAGTCCTATAAGCTTAAGGCCGGGGTAGTTTATATTTTACTCATATTTACTAGCTCATTAACTCATTATTATAGTTGTTTTTTGTTTAGCTATGGTTCAGTATATTATACACCTCAGCAGAAGAGCCTACAGTGTATACAAACCAATGGAGGGAGTGAGGTAAGCTTAAAAAATAAAGCTTAAAATAGTCTTCGAGGGATAAAAGATGGCAAAAACAAGAGTGCAGCCTTATTGCCTAATTGATGGTAAACACATACCTGGTAGTGGGGAGGAGAATTATGCAGTAAGAGTTCTCCTTTAGATAATTACCTTCTAAGTTTGGGGGTCCGTCTAGTGCATTGAGCGTTTTATAAGCCGAGAAATACGATATGTATACATGGTTATCTCTACATCAGTAGGTAGAGTAATAACTTATAATTAGTACAGGCTAGCAGAAAACCTGTCACCTGACTCGACTCCTATTCTCATCACACAACAACAGACTTCTCCCAAACTAGAAGAAATCCATCAACCGGTAACATCCCAGCGACTGCGGCGTTCCCTTTCCAAATAAAAATAACCGAGAACAACAGAAGCGAAGAACTGCCTTGAGCCTAGACTCCTCACTCGAATCTTCCCTCCCTCCATACATATATACAGCTAAAGGTAGATGATGAGGTCCCGATTATTGACCTGATACAGCATCTATTAGATTGGCATCTAGATGCAAACATGACCGTATTTTACTATTGAATTCGTATTTACTATCAGCGAATTCGAACTGACTATGTCTGCAACCACATTTGATGTGACTGCATCCATACTTACTATGAGTATAAAGACCTCTAATCCTTGAGAAAAAGTAAAGCGAAAACGCTTTAACAGCGTGGAAGTCTCATTCGTTCACATAGTGGACTTGACAACGGCACGATAGACCGCTAGACACACACCAACATGCAAGCATTTCTTTGACTGAAATCTGGCGTGCGTTTCACCGGCAAAAAAAACCCTCACGCTGTGCCTAGATAGATCGACAGCTACGTGGGATCAAGCTAAGTATGCTGCCCACACTGCATGGGTGCAAGCGGTTATAGTCCGACCACGCACGTGAGAGGCTACACTAAGCTACATGATGTCCAACACCTCCATACAACAACATCGTACTGGCTAGAAAACCGGCGCGCACGTACCCCGTTAAAAAAGCGAATATCAAAAGTGAAACAACCGCCAACGCCGCAAAAAGGCATAAAGCGCATCGACGGTTTTTGTTCTAAACCACGGCATTAAAAGTTGTAGGCAACATTGATGGTGTCAGCGACCATCAAGTCAGGCCAGGTTATGCAAGCGTGACGTTCTCTCTTATTAAATCATCTAGCGCTGTAAACAGTGATTTAGAAGTGACATTTTCATGTCTGTCTGTGCCAGTCAAAAGTCACCAATGCATTTCGGCCCTACTTTAACAACCTGCTCAGTTTTTAATATGGCATTTCTTTACCACCCTTTTTAATACAGTAGTTCCTTAACCCCCCATTTTAAAAAGGCATCTCTTCAATAACCTTTTTAATAGGACATTTCTTTAACACCTTTTTTAAATATATCATTTCTTGTTACAGCTCTTTTTAATATGACAATTCTTTAATACAGCACTGCATTAATACCCCCTTTGATACTGCATTTGTTTAAACGAGCCTTACTTACAGCTAAATGCAGAAAGTTTGCAGACAGAGAGAGAGAGAGATAGCAAGAGGAGAAAGAAACTGACACGTCTGACACTTTTGCGTACGGTGCAGGATGGGACGAGGCGCGTCTCTCCACTGTGCACCACCACTGCCATGTAACAAGGCCCTCTCGCCGCTGCGTCGTCGCCTACATGCACCACCGGTCTACACGTGCAGTGTCTGCTGATGTCACGCCATCTTGTTCGCTATGGTGTTGTGAAGGGAAGCCAACTGTGACGTCCACCGCTCCAGCGTCGTGTACTGTGCTGCCCCCTGGCGGGTCTTCTCGAGCTCTAGCACCTGGTTGACTTGATCGATGCGACCTTGGATCGTACTGCGGAGCGGTGAAGGTCAGTGGGTTAGACATGCGGGGCGGGCGCTCCTACCATGTTACCTCCACTCTCCACGCTATTACCATTATCACTTTAATAACTTGTTAGTGTATGTATGTATATACATATATCTATATATATATATATATGTGACTTCAAGCAATAGTAGGCCTACCTATTAACTAATGTACTTCACTCAAATAATTTAATGTACTAAACTACTAATTTAGTAAAAGCAAAATGAAGTATCGCTTTATAAGTGGTGTAACGTGCACTGTTTTCCACATTATTTTTTTATCGAAGATAAACTCATACTTACTTGTCTAATATACAGGAAACAAGCAGGTTTTCTACTTCTATTACATCTATGTTTAACTCCTGCAAATATTTAACGAAAGCTTAACATTAAAACAGCATTCAGAGAATAGACCCAACGCACTCAAACACATCTTGTGACTAGCACAAAGTTTAGCTGAGAAAAATGAAAACAAATTGTGCAAAATCTGCATAAACCTGATGACATACTCGACCAACCTTAGGTGTGTTATCGGAAACATCATAAATTGTTATGACATTGTAACTATGTAAACATAAAATGTCATATCTTTTGACACTTTACACCCCTGACAAAAGTTATGACAATTTTGACCCATGACACTCGTACCTATTTTTGATGTTTCTGACAACGATCCCCTGTACTATGTGTGAGTGTAATAACCTGTAGTAATTTCAATGTACCATACATATAAGGACAGACAAAACACATCTGCTAACAGCGACAGCAAAGTAGCACGCACTAGTACATCATGTTGTTTCTGTTTCTATTGGCTGTACATATGCTTTCACGTTCATACGCACCTTTGAAATGAAGGGTATGTGGATCCTAGTATATGGTTTGATCAACTTTATTAACACCTGAGTTCGGATGTTGCGCAATAGGTCTGCAAGAAAGCCACCACATGTTGAAATGTTGCCAAGGCAATGCAAATATTGACCTAGTATAAAGCTAACTAGCCTAGATTAAGCACAGATAAACATACAGACAGATTGATAGCCAAATAGTCTGATAGATAGATAGATGGATTGACAGACGGATAGATGGACAGACAGACAGATAGATAGACAGACAGACACACAGACAAACAGATAAATAGATAGAAATATAGATAGACAGACAGACAGACAGACAGATAGAGAGAGATGGAGTGGATAGAAAGAAAAAATCTCATAAAACATTCTTTTCTTCAAACAAACAGCGATGTTCTAGAAGGACATGACCAAGCATTAGTATTTACATCACATTAACTGATGACACCCCTGTCAGACGCTTACCTTCAATATGCTCTCTGATGAATGGGTCATCCATTATGTTTCTCCTATTCATTTTCAATATCTTCTCAAATTCGTTAATATCATTATTCTGGTAGGCACTGTGATAAATGCAAGACATACAAATTTTATTAAATTTGCTGAAAAAAGGTTGACAATGACAGTGTAGATTAATTAGCAGTACATAAAAGGAAACAAACAACTACGTAAACACACGTGTCAAAGTAACTGACTCTGGGCGGACATGGGTTACTAAATGTATAAAACAAGTTTTCCACTGTCACAATCAAACATCAGACATTTGTTGTCTTACAGTCTTAACATGCGATTACACAGAGTATACGAGATCTCAGCCAGGCTATTTCTGCCTATTCGAGGCAGTAAAAATGCAGTCACCTACCAGCAGAGGGGACACTGGGCATGACAACTGTGGGACACCAGCATGACACTGGCGTGAAAACTGGGAGACACATTGGTGACACTGGCACAACAACTCGGTGACACATGGGGGACACCGGCGTGACAACTGGGTGACACCGCCATGACAACTGGGTGACACCGCCATGACAACTGGGTGCCACCTGGGTGACAACGGCATGCTCACCTAACGAGATTTGTCATTGCAAGGATCTCCGGATCGTTCTTGTACGGTTTCGCCTCCTGTGAGTCGAACGGATTGATTCCCGACTTCATCAGCATGTTAGCTAGCACTAGATACTTCAGACAGGTTGTCCTCCTGCACACAACATTACACACATTAGAAAACCATTAGTTTAAGTTGAAATAATTGTTCCACATGTGTTGCTCCAGTAAATTTCGCGCACTCACGTGTACCATGTACAATTACGGAGACAGAGAGACAATATACGTGCAGTTTGTTAATTTGTCAGTAAGCTACAAAATGTCTGTTTAGTTGCCACTATGCCACACAATCTAGTCATTCTCTCCAAGCCCACTCATTAGTGAATATTCATGATACATTATGCTGCATTTAACATGACAAAATATACAGTATTTTTCTTTTTCACAAGTTTAAAACGTTTTGATAAAACTACACGGCATCAACCCGTGACTTGCGTCACCGCACCTCGACCATCATATCAGACCTGATCCACATGTAGCACTCTATCAACATTGAGATTACTAGAATCACGTGAACGTCGATGGGAAAGTACCGCTCACCTAGGGCTTCCCGATTCGTCGTAGTTCTTAAATGCCTCAAAGAAGTCTGTGTGTGCATTCTCGTATTCACACTCACGCAGGTGCATCTTCCCTCCGCACTCTGAAAGTCACACGACAACATAGGCATAAACAACTACAAGCTGTATATAAAGGTCACTCTAGCAACTACCTATCTTTGACCTTAATAGACAGGTGGTGGCTCTATGAAGGTAGTTTCGCTGTATAACTGCCACTCACAGGGGAAATCCAAGTGGCTTTGTAAACAGGTGACTGCTCAAACATGTCAAAAGAGATAATTTCAGTGTATGACTACCACTCAAGAGAAATTTCAAAAGTGATGATTATAGCCAGGTGTCTGTTCTACAGAGGTGGCTTCACAGTATAACTGCCAGTCAGGAAGAATTCCTATTGTCTTTCAAAGACAGATGTCAGTTCTAAAGACGTCACCATTTTTGCAGGTTTGAGTGCATATTTTCGCTGCTTCCAGACAAGGCTGATGTCTTATATAGCCAAATTCTTTCCCGATCTAACACAAACTAGTGCCTACCACAGATGTGCTGCCATCGCGCACAATACAATAATCCTATTGATGACATTACCCCTAGCAAGAATACGCATGCCGACTAACACAGTAGTGACATTACCAAATCTAGGCATGTGCTTGCATGTTTGCGCGTGCGTACATTTGTGCTTTCGTGTGTGCAAGCGTGCGTGTGTGCATGCGTTTTTGAGTGCCCGCGCATGTACGTGCGTACTTGCATGCATTCTTGTTTGTGTGTGCAAGCGTGGCTGGGTGCATGTGAGCGTCTGTGGTGTGTGGGAGATTCACGTTCACACCTACCCCTGATCACGCCCATGATGAGTGGATGTGGTATGGCAGACTTGATGTGTAGCGACTGCTCATACAGAGTTTTCAACTTCTTGTTATTCTTCTGAGCAGTGTACATTTGAATTTCTAGTGCATAGATTTCTAGCAGCTGCGTTCCTTTCTTCAAATCATCCTCGCCATCCACCGTCTGCAAACACAAATGCAGTCGAAATTAGCAAATATGTAATTAACTCAAATTCTGCGTGTACATATTGAAGTAACATCAAGAGCTAATAAACACCTTAAGGTAATTGTAATAAGGTGTTTATTAGCTCTTGGTAACATGTATATAACAAGGTATCATGATTAACTCCTACACATTTCTTGCGACGTGTGACACAGCAAATACTATCACAATACTCAGCAGCATTATCAATCCGCACTTATATCAATTAACATGTCCACGCTGAATAATCTGCGATCTAGATTGATGCTGGTTTAGCAAACAGTTTCGTATGCATGACTTGACAAGTTTTACGTACTATAACAACAACCTTCTGGTTAGCCCATCAATAATTAAAGCCGCACAATGCGCATCCAAACGCTAATTTCTCCAGTACTAGACTAGCAAATACTTCGTGTCATGCATAATCACACTACCTTATGACAAAATAAACTCTAGTTGCTCCCATTTCACTGCGCGTTTGCTTAAAACCCACAAGAAAGAGGTGAGAAAACTGGCATTCTGGCGTAAACGCCGACTGTTTGCCAAACAATTTAGCCTCGAAGTGGTGAGGTGACATCACATGTTTTTATCTTTGCTACACCCGTACCGCTGTACCGCAGCACCGCTGCACGGTTGCTTGGGGAAACTGTCAACAACATCGGAGAATTTGAACAACATTGGAGGTATTTTCAAATACCTTTTATAAGACAACGCGCAGTGAAATGGGAGAAACTAGAGTTTATTTTGTCATAACGTAGTGTGATTATGCATGACACGAAGTATTTGCTAGTCTAGTACTGGAGAAATTAGCGTTTGGATGCGCATTGTGTGGCTTTAACGAATCCGTATGGATTTACTTAGAGTGACCATGAGAAAATCACAGCATAATTTACTCGCGAGACTCCCACGTCTATCACGTAATCAGAGACCACATAGGACAGAGAGCCAAATCTTACAATACAAAGTGTGCTATGGATGTGATTGTTGTAAACATAAGAACGTTTTCATCGTTCTCACGACGTGGCATACCTGACACGACTGATGCAGCTGCTTGAGGATTTTTGCTAGCTTGTTGAATTCTTCTCGATCAAAGTACAGCTTGCCTAGTTTTGTGTTCGTCTTAAACCACAACCTGTCGTTTTTAGCATCTCTCAGAGCGTCTAGAGTAGTCTCGTAAAACTCCTGCAGCAGCTCCATCTGTGGGCGAAAAATGTTATAATAATAATGTAAATAAAGACATTATGCATCAGTCACATCACATAGCTTGATACAATGTAAACACATAACCTTTAACATACATTTTCAGCTACTTTGATCAATTATAATAACATTTTATCATATAACTATTTACTTTTTTTACATTTGTCATACAATCATTAGTTATCACTCAATGTACAGAATATCAATATAATCAATTTTAACCTTCAAACTTACAAATGCGTCGACTTCACAGTTAAAGGAATAATAGGTCCATTGATTATGCAATGTTGGCGAATGATAGAGTAACTGGCACCTTGTGTAGTTAATAAGTACATTACCTTATAGCCAAATGCGTATTAGTTTGTCCAATATCACTGCTGGTTACTAAGAAATGTCTAATTGAAATCCGCAATCCAAAAATCAGTTGTTTACAGTTTCAAACTGCTGCCGGCAAAGCGGGTGTGATACAGATTTATAGTGCACCGGACATTTTCGCACGATTTCGTAAACATGGACGCTCGTGATAAGGAACTTTTTGTCAGGGCTGTCCACGTGCGTCCGTGATTAGTACGTGTGTTTTACTCTATTTCCATGTTTAGTCCTTGGCCGTGGTTACACCGCTGACACCTCCGTTTCATCTGGCGTCCAAAACATACAGGCCGCACAAATGTTTAGATCATCGCTTGACTCCTGGATGACATTTACGGCACGTAAATGATACGTTGATACATATCAACAACCGATTTCAAGTCGTGTTTGTAATGTAACCAGCAGTGATATTGGACAAACTAATACGCGTTTGGCTATAATGTAATGTACTTATTAACTACACAAGGTGCCAGTTACTCTAGCATTCATCAACATTGCATAATCAATGGACCTATTATTCCGCACTACACAGCACACAACACACGCACGCACGCACGCACGCACGCACGCACGCACGCACGCACGCACGCACGCACGCACGCACGCACGCACGCACGCACGCACTCACTACATAACTGTATACCACACACAACAATAACTTCTACTATGAGAGATGAAAACTTACATTTTTTGATGTCGATATGTAGTCTAGGATCGAATTGATGGATTTCTCAGAGTAGTTTCGCGTGACGGCGGACTTGATGTAAGTGAGCAATTGTTTGTACCTAGTCATCATCTCCTCATAATTGCTCTGCAAGATAACAGAGCACGTTCGTCGTACACTGAATGCGTTAAAGCATCGAGCGCCTAACACCAACGATGATAGATCCATAACCAGAATGTCTATCTTCTCCACGACTCTGTGACCTCTGTGACATGACAAGATTTTATGGCGAGTCCCATGAAAGGAAAAGCAAGTCAGATGTGTAATGTTTCCAACCAGAGAGTTCAAATGTCTCATAGCTTTTAACTGATAAAAATTTCAGGAGGAACACTTGGGCTCGCGGTGATGACTAAGCAAACCTCACTGTTCAACCAAGCCTGCTGTAGGAAGGGCTATACAATATACACGCGTACAGTGATTAAATTCGCTGCGGCAGGGCCGATTTGTATATCTGGCTCTGGCTTCTGAATGTATAATCTATTCACTGACATATTTAAAATAGATAAACATTACCTAACATATCTGTAGTTACTCTGACTACTGACTCACACTATAACTTTAATTTGCTAGCTATAATCCCACTATTCGAGCTATCGTCATTGAATGCCATCGATTATAACAGTGCTATAATAAATTAAAATATTTCATGACTTTTCTGTCGAATTTACTCACCAATTTAAAATTGATCTTTATCATTTGCTTTAATGCCTTGAACCCCCATTCACCTTTATCCTCCTCAAGTTGTAAAACCTATCAAATAAACAATGATCACACATGGACAACAAAACCGAGTAATTTAAATACAAAGCCCGAAATTCAATATCATGGTAGAATAGAATCTAATTATGCAAGTGTCAGCAAGCATGTGAGGAGAGTTAAATAACTGTAGGGTCCTCTAGTCTACACGTCACCATGTCCATCAAAGACTAAAAACATTTGCAACAAACACCTTACATACATAACCTTATCAGCAGAATTAATTTGTTAAATAAATTTATCTCCACCTAAGCTATAACATGCATATATATATCTGGCTATATTGATCTAACTAATTTCAAAACTTACCTTTTGGAAACTAGTCAGAGCTGCCTTATGATCATCTTCTTTTAGTGCTTTAGAGTTGTAGTATTGGTTTTCCAAATCGACATCTGGCTCAGAATTGCTATCTTCCGAGTATTCCTGTGATATAAGAATGTCAACGTTTTTAACATTTTACAAATCTGTTATCTCACTGAATAACACTTAAATGAAATCTCACTATTAGACTGGGTCCATAGATGATAAAAGAAGATGGAACATTAAGGTAAAGTTTTGAAATTTGAAAGGACATGATGCATATATATTCTTACATAGTATCAAAAAGTGGTTTGAGATGAGTGTGTGGAACAAGGTATGTCACACTCTAGCTCATCCAATAAAAAATGTGTTATTTTGATGTCAATAAAATCAATAATCAAATTTGTTATTTTTTTGACTTAGTTTCCAACATCAGCACATTAACCAATCAGATACCCTTACTGTATGTTGTGATGTGAGAGAAATCACATTAAACTTAACAGAATACAGATATTATATCTTCCACTAATGAAGCATATATATATATATAATTTACATCACTTGCCTAAGATAATTTGCTGTTAGAACACACAGTGGCAAGATCTTGTGATTTATAAACCATACTAACCCGAACTTACTGAATGATTCATGGTCTAAGCTATGCATTCAACTCACCAGAAATGTATGTATGTAGTACTATGTTATTGAGCTTTCGACTGCAGGCAATGGCATGCAGGGTGGCATTAATTTGATGGTCAATGCATCACAGTTCAAAATTTATTGTGGTCTGTTAGTCTGAAACTACCAGGTTTACACATAGATGAGGAGAATGCAGTAGCAACTACTCTGGTGGACTACCTGACTGTCAGTGTCAGTTTTTGCCTAACACGGTTGAATAAAATCACAATTTAAATTCGATACATCTTCTATATGGAATAATTTCACATTTCCTTTTCCTGCAAGTTTTTTAAAATAAATTAAATGTCAACTATCAAATATACTTAAAACTAGTATTCATTATCCAATACGTTGATCAATAGCATAGACGTTGGCCATGATATAACATAGATGGACTCTACTTGTTTCTGCAAAACTAACGGAATGTCAATATTATGAAACACCAAAATTGCTCATTGACACTGACTACCACCAGATTACAAAATCCAGTTGTCTATTATGACTACCAGGCAAAGAGGCTTAATTTCGCACACTGCAGTACAGCATGTTATTACTAGGGAATGTTGACATACGAGTATTACTTTTAAAACATACAAATAACTAATATTATTGTTAGCTAAATAAGCAAGCTTATTATTAGTCTACATATTAGTATTGATAGCATGTTTTCATGCCAGTAATAAAGCTGTGGATGAAGCGCAACGAAGCATAACGATAAGCACAAACGTCAAATACAGTGTACGTATGTATCAGATGGCTAGAGTCATATGCAAAATATTCAACCAAATACTAGAATCGGGAATCTACCCCAAAATCTGGGCTAGAAGCACAATAACACCCATCTTTAAATCTGGTGACCCAAACCTTCCTGATAATTACCGAGCAATCTCCATTACAAGTTGTCTCGGAAAACTGTTCAACTCCCTACTCAATAAACGTATCACTAATTATCTACTATCAAACAACATAATCTCAAAGTATCAAAGGTCGCAGAACCTCCGACAACCTCCTGATAATAAAAACACTGGTAGATAAATTCGTAAAAGTGAACAGGTCTACCCTATTCTCGTGCTTTGTCGACATAAAAAACGCCTTTTATAAGATATGGCATAAAGGCCTCTTTCTTAAACTAAAAGCATATACGCATAGAGGGCAATATTCTAGATGTGATAACTAACATGTATTCGAAGACGGAGGCAAGCATAAAAAGCAATGGCAGATTAACCGAATCCTTCCCTTGTCAAGCTGGAGTCCGTCAGGTGACATACTAAGCCCAATACTATTTAATATGTTCGTAAATGACATCCCGAACTCCCTTAAAAATTGGGTATATCCTAAAATTATGTCAGAACCAATCAAATGTCTCATGTATGCTGATGACCTCGTACTATTCAGCGAGACTGAAACGGGCCTCCAGAATTCCCCTAACAACTTAAAACTGTATTGCGACACCTGGAAACTAGAGCTTAATCATAGCAAAAGTGAGATTGTCACCTTTAGCAACAGCCACTTAAACGTTCACAAATATAAATTCAAATACGGCTCCACCACTCTAAACTCTAGACCGCACTACAAATACCTAGGGTTCCACCTATACCACAATGGTAACTCAAAATTTGGCGCAGAAGAACTTAGAAAAAAGGCACTAAAAGCAATGCAGTCTAAGACACTCTATCTTTAACTACGAAACTCCGGTCAAAACGTACATTACGCTGTTCCACTCTGTGATATCCCCCATAACCCTACATGCCTGTGAAATTTGGGGTCCAGACCATTATCTCCAAAATTATCAAATCGGAATCAGATACTCATGCCCAATCAAATATACAAACCCTGTTCAGCCTATAGAACCGCTTCCCATTTGAAACGATTCTGAACAAATTTTCCAAATGGGTATTGGGAGTCGGAACTAAAACTTCCAACATAGCCGCCAAAGCTGAGCTAGGAATGTTCCCCTTATTACACAATATAGTTCTTCAAGTGGCAAAATTATGGCACCATGCAAAATTCACAAGTCCTAACCCCCTCCTGAAGGAATCCCCTTCTCAATTCTACAACGACATTCCGGAAGGCAGTACTAAGACTTTCACAAATTGGTCAAAAATAGCAACATACTTATTTAGAACTTATGACAAAAAACACAATCTGGTGTGCAATTCCAATCAAAACTACATGAAACCACACTCAACATGAAGAGAAACTTGCAACAAAAATATACCACCATATTCTTTAACGACCTGAATATGACAATAGAAAAAAAGGAGGGTTAAACAAACTAAGATTTTATAGACAACTTAAAACAAAATATGAACCTGAACCATACCTATTAAATTCATATTCCAATCAAGCAAGAAGAGCATTAACCAAACTAAAGCGATCACAACCTAATGATTGAACAAGGCCGTCACCAATCCATCCCTGCTAATCTTAGATTCTGTTCCCAATGCAATAACGGGTCAATAATGATGAACTCCACCTACTCTATGACTGCACTGCCACCAACCACATCAGAAAAAAGATAGAAGACAAATTTATACACTTTACATTCCTAGGCAAATCATCCATAAAATGGTTATTCATCACAAATCATGTAGCCGATCTCGTCGAACTCTCAAAGTTTATCAAATATTCATTCAAGCTACGACAAGATCCAACCAAAACATAAAGGGTGAGATATACAAATAATAAATTAAATCAGACCACATATCCCAAGCTAAAATTTAAAATACAGAGAGGTTTAGACCAACAGTCTGGCTTTACTAGTCCTACATCTGAACTCAGGGCGCCTGCAGTTTCCGATACCAAACGTTACTATCTGCGGCAACCGATACCACGCGATACTTACCGCGATATTCTACCAGAGCTCTGAGTCTACTCACATGAATCTTGTTCGGTGTAGTTTAAGAGTTTGCATTTTATTACAGTAGTTTGAAGTGTTGTTTTTTGGTTAGAAATGAACGTTAAATTATGTTAAATAAAAATATATATTATCATGTATTATGATGTAACATTGTGTCATGCAGTCATGTCAAGGTTTAAGTAGACACATCGTTTCTCTCGTTTTTATTACTATTAGCCTAGGAACTTGTTTTATTGTAGTTTGTAGCCTATTTCAGTATTTGTCTGTATGATCTGCGATTATCCGTGCAATAAACTCTATTTGAATTTTTCGTCTTTTCCAATGATGCATGAATGATGAAAGCGTATTCTTATTATTAGACTGGAACCGTATCCCTTTGACTTGCTAAACCTCAAGAGTAAAATGACAGGGTGCCCATCTA
>NW_014577422.1:129541-145943 GCF_000485595.1 Priapulus caudatus
AGAACACCTGCCATCAGGTGAGCGCTGTCGCTCTGCGGCACTTGTTGAACAAACACATACATAGAAGTGAGCAGCCTTGTCGGTCTGTGCCCCCTTTTTTATCAAAACTGGACTCGGACTTGGGTGGTGTGGACTCGGACTCGGGTGGCGCGGACTCGGGGGGGGGGGGCGCGGACGTCGGGGGGGGGGGGGGGTGCGGACTTCACTACAACACTGCTCGATAGTTGGATGATTGAGGAACATGATGTCCTTCAGCTAATTATTGATGTGTAGACCAAGTATAGCAAGATGAATGTTTATCTGATTTGCTTTATTGATGGCACTTAAATGCGTAGATGATACTTCCTTATTATCCAATGGAAATTCCGACTCATAACACTGATCAATGTCAGTAGTTAGCTATACGTCTCATTCTCATTTATGACCATGCAGAAGATGTGAAATGTCCGGTGATTGAATGTTGCTATGTGTGGGCGCTGTATTAGTCTGGCAGTGCTGGCGGTGACACCCATTGTAGGATGTGCTTTTCTGCTAATCCATAGAATGCTCAGAAGAAGCGGGATCAGTCTAAAGCCAACCTAGGTGACTCGCCCGACGTCTCGGCGAGTAAGCAACTGCGATTAGAACGCTCATCAGATGGCGCTGGTCCATCGTCGTCATAGCGATGGCAGGAATCCTGTGTAGCATCCTCCATCGTTGCTCGATGTCGTACGTACCTTCGTTCGCAGACTCCGGTCGGGCTGTCCGGTGGTCCATTTCGGCGCTCGATAGTTACACGTGTTTATAAGCAGGGTTTAGCGGGTCAGCGGTCGTGAAAACACGCAGGGCGGAAAGGCCTGACGCCAAGCACAATATCTCGTCGTCGCACTATCGGTTCTGCTTCAGTCGCGCTTGTGCAGATGTTAGAAATGGAGGGCTTATATTGGTTATGACGTGCCACGCGAGTTTGTTACAAAGAAAATCATAGGGCGATGCGCTTTGGCGTTATGTTGCCTACGATTGCTGTCCGCATGTGTTTGTACATAATTGTGTTATGTTAGCGATGTGCTTGTTTTCAATTCTGATGTGTAGAAGAGAGATGTAATCGGGTAGAGGACCACGGTGATACTGTTGAACATTTATTGACCCCTGGATTGAAAGTAACGGGAATTTTGTTCTCGCCGATCAGTTCTGGACGATGCGAGACATGTCTTGCTCGTTGTCTTGCGAATTCTTATCACAGATCTGCTCTAGCCTTAATGCATCAATATAAACCTCACGTTTCCCGAACCGCTTTCACTGGTTTGATACTAGTTTGATTCTCGGGTCGTCCATAGCGGAAGGAGTCGTAGAAACGAGTTTTCGGCTATGAGAGAGATGATGTTTTCTGTGAATGTTGTCAGGCATGGTCAAGTTGAACGTTCAACGCAGGTTCGTGCAGAACAATGGTTGCCGACGAACCTAGATCCGACGTTTAACGTGCGCGTGTGCCAAGACGGAATCGGGTGTCTTAAACTGTCTTTTCGTACAACTTGTTTGCCCCTATCTGCCGGAGTGATGTACGGTTAGCTAGCGTGTGATGCGTCTGTCAGCGCTATCACTGTGATATCTCCGCCGCGTTACTGTGTTACAAACTAATACGTGTCAGCAGAACGGGGTAAGTGCAGGTGCTACTTCCCATGTGGACCAAACCTTTTTCCCGCTCGGGGGGGGGGGGGGGTTGTCGTCGGTGAAGTCCTAGCTGAAGTAGGTGTTTGAATCTTCCATTACGAATGCAAGAGCGGCGCGGTGACAGGACGTCGGGTAGAAATGCGCGGGACACATCGCTGACTGCTGTCTGATACCGAAGGGAACTGCAGCACTACGTATGTATCCACAGGCAGAGTGGAGAACATGGCTACATAGGTAGAGCTAGACCTGTGAAGCACAATCGTACTACTAGTACTACTACTACTAGATTTAGTATGACTCCGAGTACGAGTGTAAACTAGGTCTCGCCGGCATTTTTGTACTTGTAGTTGTATAGAAGTAGGAAAACGGGTGTAAAGCAAAGCGCTATGAGCAAAAAAAATCACATATCAATAAACCTTCCGGTAATGACATGAAGCATGCTAATGTTAAAAGAAAGTTAAGTTATTATTTAATACCAAATCATAATCTTCTTCATCGGCGCACATAAAATCATCATCCATGTCCGACATGATGCTATGTAGCTGGAAATCGAGGGTTATGAACTTTACGTAAAATCGACTATAGGGGCAAAATTATTGCGCTAAGCAAACTTCTGAAAATATATATTGTTGATAATAACCGTAATACGGATTAAAATCAAATAAATCTAGTAAAAAATATTTTTAAGTATATCAAATTTTTGTTTTTTATAGGGTAAGCTTTCCACACGGATTTTATGTTTCTCCATTGCTTGAACAGTGGTGACACCTACACGCAGAACAGGAAATCACACACAGTCAAGATGGTAAGAATGATTCGAAATAACTGCGTCGTTTCTGCATTAATTTATAATTCTGCTAGTTAAATCAGGATATAGCATCGTGTTATTTGCATTGCGACGAAGTCTTTGATAATCCACTGTCATCCGTTGGTGAAAATTAAGCCAGGGCTGCTCTCAATATACTATTATATAGTGTTGACGTGGTGGCTGCGTGCGGACTCCATCGAATTTTTCAATCACAAAATACTACTATCGCTGAGAGGGTCTATGTCCTCCAGGGTACTGCCAGAACGTACCCTGGGTACGGTCCGGTATACCGGAACGTACCCTGGTACCAGAGCTTATAAATCAACGTGATTTATATGCTCTGCTGGTACTATCTAATATGCCGGACCGTACCTCGCCTACTCCACTAACGAGTCTAGAGAGTCCAACTACGCCTACGCCTACGCCTACTCCCTAACCCTAACCTTAACCATATCAGATACTTACCAGGGTACGTTCCGGTATACCGGACCGTACCCTGGGGGACATATAGACGCTATGAGCATTACTAGCACTACAATCGAGTAACTCGATTGTTGAGCTAGGCAGAACATTTTTGGAATCATGCCATGATTTGTGTTTTAACATATATTTGCAACACTGACGGTTCTGAAACGCCAGAATTACAAAGTACTTGCGATATCTATAATGATTCAAATTCATAAACGTCTGACCCCCTTACACTGGCAATAAGTGAATAACTTACAGTTACAGAGTCTGAAACTATACATAGTGATTGCCACTTACGGCCCCTCCCACTCCCATGTGGTTTGCGTATTATAGCTGAATTACACTGTATAATAAGTGTTATTCCATAAATATTTGTTTAGTAACACCTTCATTCATGTTACTTTATGCACCTGATTTTCTTGTTTATTTGAGAAACACCATAATATATTATTCATAAACATAGTTTGCATATACACATGTGTAATTTGTAAATTTGTTTATTCTCATAATTATACGGTTACAACCTACTATATTTTTTGTTATAGAAATAATTGCAATATAACTTTTCAACTATGAGGCAGTGTCATGGTTAGAGGGAAAAGGATTGATGAATATCCTTTTTTTTTATTCCTACGTAGCAATTGTATATCTGCCATATACACGCATGTATGATATATTCTTTTTATTCTATTTTTCAGGCAGACTTTTTGAAAGGCTTACCAGTTCATAATTCTTCCAACTTTAGCAAATTCCATACTGATAATACTTTTAAATCTGTAAGTATATACATACATTTGCTATTTGTGTGCATGCATTATGAAATGTATGTGTTGTGACCATTGATCTAGAGACACATTAATTAACACTGTCTTGTGGAGGTTATAAACAATCAAGATTTCTATGCACACATGAAATGTATATGTGACAACAGTATATATGAAATGATATTTTAGGTAGTTCACAGTAAAACCATACAATTATTTTCTTTTAGAGTAAAAAGCCATCAGTGTATATTTCAACAAAAGACCACCCATCAGAACAAGGTATAGAACTTATATACGTAGTTAAAGATCATATGTAGTTAAATATTCATCACAGAGTAATCCATAAGGCTGATTCTAAGTAAATCTCTCTGGCCTGTATGCCAACGATATTCTACTGTTAAGCTCCCTATGAATAGTTGATAAACAGTATACTTATGATAAAATTTTAAAATGTGTTTGATTTGGTGATAACTCCCAGGTTGCATGATTAAACAGAATTTGTGTACGTACAACATGTATGTGATTATTTCAGTGATAACAACTGAGAAGACAAATATCTTATTGCGTTACCTCCATCAACAATGGGACAAAAAGGTAATGTAATTACTACACATGCACAATTTAGTTCATATGTATCTACGAGTGGATGAATAGATAATGAAATCAATGATTAGGTTGTTGTAATTTCTTAAAATCACTAAGGCTAGATAGCAGTGTTGTAGGTCTCGAGGCTGGTCTTGGCCTCGAGACCAGCCTCGATGCCGGTTTCTTTTGGTCTCTGCCTCGGAGTGCAATGACTCGGACTCTAACTCGGGTCGAGGCCACTACATAGTACATAACTGTACATATTGTAAACACGCAGTTTACAAGAATTGAAAACTAAAACTCCTACCTAATACAAACAAGTGACAGATCCAGGGGGCAGGAGACACCCCCCATTTTTAGCTCATCTGACATAGTCAGATGCAGCTTGTAGAATCGCATGAGCATGCGTCCGTCCGTCCGTCCGTCCGTCAACAGTTGGGCACAAATCTTAACCGCTCGACGTACGGTCACGATATTCGGGACTTCGGGGGGGATCGTCAAAACGAGTTTGGCGATGTCGAGCTGGAGGTCAAACGGTCAAAGGTCAAGAGGGTAAAAGAAGGGGAACATTCCCTCCTTACCTTAAGGTAGTAGGGAGGAAATGCAGAATTGCGGCACAAATCTAAACAGCGCTCGACCTAGGCTCGTGATAGTCAGTGTTATAGCATCATGGTAGGAAAAGCCATCACTGTGCTGAAATTGGAGGTCAAAGGTCAATGGGGCACTGGGCAGATTTTAGACATTTTCTGAGGACATGGTCTGACGGAGCGATTGGAAACTTTTTTTGTTTCAGCAGTGACCTAGCATTTTTATGATTTATTGAAAGGACCATGAAAATGTACTTTCTGCTGACATGGCGAAGAGTAAGTGTCGGATAACCTTTTGACCTCAAGAGGAGGGTTAAAATGGATTTGTTTACTGTTAGAAAGAATTTGACTGCCGGGTTTGCTATAGAATCGTATACATATTTGCCTGCATGTATGAGGCTACAATGTCACAGTGAAATTTCAAAAGCTAAATTTGGTTTGAAGAAGTTTATGCTCCTTAAATCGTATAATTCATGGCATTCTGTACTGTCAGTGTGTTACATGTAACTTTATGCCACTGCCAGTGGCCACTGCCAGTGCATGTGGTGGTGATAGTACGGTGTTAGTTTGCCTGCTTAATTAGTTACAGGTGGCAGCTCTCTATTTCAGCTTGTAGGGCTTGCGTAGATAAAGCGGATGAGTGCCTTACCTATTCTGTCTTGCAAATAGTTGTTGCTATACTACGTACGTATGGGAGCTTCCATCTTTAATCTTAAGACACAACGATACGCGCGCATCTCGTGGCAACTTTCATAACGATCCCAACGAAACATTCTTTGGAAGGTTCCTGATACCATCCAGTGTTCGAAATAAGGGCTATCCGTTTGTCTGCTACTTGTCCATTTCACGGAGGACAAGTAGATCTGTCGCGTAGCTTGTCTGCGCGACAAGCAGCTTTTTAGAGCAATTTTTCATAATTTTCAAACCATTGCTGGCCGCTGCTGGGAACACGCGAGTTAACATAGTATAAACATGGGCTGCCGGAGTGCCACGCGAATTAACATATAGTATAAAAATTTATGTGAAGTTATATAAATACGTTACCGCCTTGCTAGCTCACGAAACGGGCTTGCTAGGTTAGAAGACCATCAGACAACAGTCTGATAGACAATCAGACATCTGTATAGACAGATCAGTCTGAATAGACAATCAGACATTCGTATAGACAATCAGTCGCTCAGCCTCGTGCCGGAAGCGCTACGTACCTCGAGAAAGAGAAAATCGAGAGAGAGGGAGCGAGGGGAAGAGAGAGTGAAGAGAGCAGGAGAAGCAGAGAGAGCAAGAGAGAGAGAGAAGAGGAGAGAGAGAAGAGAAGAGAGGAGAGAGAAGAGAGAGAGAGAGAAGAGGCAGTGGAAGAGAGAGAAGAGAGAGAGAGAGAAGGAGAGAGAGGAGAGAGGAAGAGAGAAGAAGAGAGTGAAGAAGTGGAGAGAGAGAGGCGGCGAAAAGAGTGAGAGAGAAGAGAGAGAGAGACGGGGAGAGAGAGGAGCGAGAGAGAGAGAGAGAAGCAGAGAGAAGAGACAGAAGCAAAGACAAAGAAAGAGAGAGAACAACGATGGAGAGTGAGTGAGCGAGCGAGAAGGGGAGAGAGAGAGCGTGAAGGGAAGAGAGCAGAGAGAGAGAGAGAGAGCGAGTGTGATGTTGAGCGAGAGAGAGAGTGTGATTGAGCGAAGAGAGAGAGGCGAGAGAAGAGAGCGCGAAGCGGAAAGAGAGAGCAAGGCGAGAGAGCGAAAGAGAAAGAATGAGAGACAAGAGGGAGAGCGAACGCGCGATGGGAGGGTGCTCTTGATTCGTTGCCAGTGAGTTTAGCATCAGAACACCTGCCGTCAGTGAGCGCTGTCGCTCTGCCGCACTTGCTTGAACAAACACATACATAGAAGTGAGCAGCCTTGTCGGTCTGTCCCCCTTTTTTATCAAAACTGACTCGGACTTGGGTGGTGTGGACTCGGACTCGGGTGGCGCGGACTCGGGGGGGGGCGCGAACTCGACTTGGGGGGGGGGAGGTGCGGACTTCACTACACACTGGCTCGATAGTTGGATGATTGAGGAACATGATGTCCTTCAGCTAATTATTGATGTGTAGACAAGTATAAGCAAGATGAAATGTTTATCTGATTGCTTTATTGATGGCCACTTAAATGCCGTAAGATAGTACTTGCCTATTATTCCAATGAAATTCGACTCATAACACTGATCAATGTCAGTAGTTAGCTATACGTCTCATTTCTCATTTATGACCATGCAAGAAGATGTGAAATGTCCGGTGATTGAATGTTGCTATGTGTGGGCGGCTGTATTAGTTCTGCGCAGGTGCTGGCGGTTGACACCCATTGTAGGATGTGCTTTTCTGCTAATCCATAGAATGCTCAGGAAGAAGCGGGATCAGTCTAAAGCAACCTAGGTGACTCGCCCGACACGTCTCCGCGAGTAAGCAACTGCGATTAGAACGCTCATCAGATGGCCGCTCGTCCATCGTCGTCATAGCGATGCAGGAATCCTGTGTAGCATCCTCCATCGTTGCTCGATGTCGTACGTACTTTGTTCGCACGACTCCGGTCGGGCTGTCCGGTGGTCCATTTCGCGCTCGATTAGTTACACGTGTTTATAAGAGGTTTAGCGGTGTCAGCGGTCCGTGAAAACACGCAGGGCGGAAAGGCCTGACGCCAAGCACAATATCTCGTCGTCGCACTATCGGTTCTGCTTCAGTCGCGCTTGTGCAGATGTTGAGAAATGGAGGGCTTATATTGGTTATGACGTGCACGCGAGTTTGTTACAAAGAAAATCATAGGGCGATGCGCTTTGGCGTTATGTTGCCTACGATTGCTGTCCGCCATGTGTTTGCTACATAATTGTGTTTATGTTAGCGCATGTGCTTGTTTTCAATTCTGATGTGTAGAAGAGATGTATATCGGGTAGAGGACCACGGTGATACTGTGAACATTTATTGACCCCCTGGATTGAAAGTAACGGAATTTTGTCTCGCCGATCAGTTCTGGACGATGCGAGACATCGCGCTCGTTGTCTTGCGAATTCTTATCACAGATCTGCTCTAGCCTTAATGCATCAATATAAACCTCACGTTTCCCCGAACCGCTTTCACTGGTTTGATACTAGTTTGATTCTCGGGTCGTCCATAGCGGAAGAGCCGTAGAAACGAGTTTTCGGCTATGAGAGAGATGATGTTTTCTGTGAATGTTGTCAAAGCATGGTCAAGTTGAACGTTCAACGCAGGTTCGTGCCAGAACAATTGGTTGCCGACGAACCTAGATCCGACGTTTAACTGTGGGTGTGCCAAGACCGGAATCGGGTGTCTTAAACTGTCTTTTCGTACAACTTGTTTGCCCCTATCTGCCGGAGGAGTGATGTACGGTTAGCTAGCGTGTGATGCGTCTGTCAGCGCTATCACTGTGATATCTCCGCCGCGTTACTGTGTTACAAACTAATACGTGTCAGCAGAAGCCGGGTAAGTGCAGGTGCACTTCCCATGTGGACCAAACCTTTTTCCCGCTCGGGGGGGGGGGGGGTTGTCGTCGGGAAGTCCTAGCTGAAGTAGGTGTTTGAATCTTCCATTACGAATGCAAGAGCGGCGCGGCTGACACGACGTCGGGTAGAAATGCGCGGGACACATCGCTGACTGCTGTCTTGATACCGAAGGGAACTGCAGCACTACGTATGTATCCACAGGCAGAGTGGAGAACAGGGCTACATGGGTAGAGCTAGACCTGTGACAGAGCGAAGGGCTACATAGGTAGGGCTAGGTCTGTGACAGATCGAAGGGCTACATAGATACAGCTAGACCTGAGACAGAGCGAAGGGCTACATAGGTAGGGCTAGGCCTTTGACAGAGCAAGGGCTACATAAGTAGAGCTAGATCTGTGACAGAGCAAGGGCTATATAGGTAGAGCTATACCTGTGACAGAGCAAGGGCTACATATGTAGGGCTAGGCCTGTGACAGAGCAAGGGCTACATAGGTAGTGTAAGGTAGGGGCCTCAGACATGCATGCACCACGCATCATTGCTTAATACGTTTCTTTGTGATTACTCTCCTGTAAAAACAGACGACCAGTTTACATACACACATATATGTGTGTATGTGTTATATTATTTTGTATAATTATAATTGTGGAGCGAAAATGCTGTTATGTTATTTGATGGAAAGGAGTAGCACGCCCGCTCCACACCACTAGCCGTATAGTGGCGATCTAGATCCTAGATTGCAGCTTCTATGAGCCAAACTATTAACCAAGATGGAGACGCACAGATAGATACCTGGGGTCCGTTGTCAGATACAATAAGTCTTAACATTAGTCTTGACATTACCTTTTCTCGTAGACTGTTCCTTTATACAGTGTGTATGAGAAACTCGTTAGTTTACCGCATCTATATGACAAAGTTTTAATGTTAAGACTAATGTTAAGACATTTATTTTGTTTCTGACAACGCGTCCCTGCCTCATTGTTTAGTTACTATCTGTGTCTATAAGTGTCGCTACGGGTCGTCTGGTGATAACAGATGGTTCTTCTCCTGGGACATGGCACTCTCAAAACTCGTTTGCATTTGTCACAGCTCGCTGCTGTTGTTAGAATACAATGGAGGTAAACAGTATAAAAAGAGATCAGGCTGGTATTGGGTTGTATCGTCACTATCAGCTGTGGGACAAATAATCAAATAATAATAATAATGCTTGTTCGCGTCATTGTTGTGGTAGACATGTATGTAGACTCGCGAATGCTTTCATAAAGAGGTTTGTAAAAAGGTCAAGAGTATGCGCTATGTAATCAAGATAATTCGCCATGAAAAGGCGAGCTGTGTTTAGGCTAGGGAACACATCGTGGATATAACACATACATTGCACGCAAGATGTATGTATTTCGGTTTTATGTGTCACGCGTCAGACAATGCAGTTCGGTTGTTAGTTTTGTTTTGGTTTCTTATGCAATTAAACGTTTGTCAATTTTATTTATGGGAAAGTACATTATGCATGTTTAATGACTCAAAATGTCACATTGACTTCACATTCACTTAGCTGCGACTTTATAATATGCGAAAATTTGCCAGATCATGTGCAAATAACTCGCATGTGTATATTATAGTACAGGCAAAAACAAATGAATGTAAACTAGCACATGTGAAACCCAGCACTACATATCATTTGCAAGTTTTAATGCCAGCCTTTAGAATTGTTTCATAATGCTTACCTCTTATATTATTTATTGCTCCGTTTGCCAATTCCATACATTCTTATTTCATTACATTTCGGTTACGAGTTTTATTTAGAACGGAGGTGCTGACTTCCCATTTGAGGTACTGATATTCTGTATGAAACATGTATCTTGACATTACTGCCCACATTATTCGCTGAATCGACGGTGTTTGTGCCCCCCCCCCCCCACACTGGTGGCAGCGGTGACGTAACATCTACGCCTCGTGTAAGACCGAGTCGCCATGTCACGAGTTTGCTGCGTGTTGTGTCAGCGACTGTAGGCAGGAACGTCTCCACGTACGCTTTCACATTCGGACGTTTATGGGTCCCCGTGGCCGAGGTCGCAACGTAGATTACAGCTGTGTGGATATCACACCTGCACAAGAATACATTCATCTGTAGGTGTTACAGGAGGCGGGCGGCAGGAGAGAGTTAGGGAGTTAAAGATTCGCAGCTCATATGTTGTCTAAAAACGAGAAGTGCCCGATGTCATAAACGTGATGAGTAGTCATTTCTATTGTCAAGCCTAAAATGTCAAATTTTTGACATTTTAGACTTGTGATGTCACAACTACTCACGTTTCTGACAACTGGTCACCAGTTTACATGCATCCCTCACACACAAGACTCTGATGCAAAGTGTAGACCATTGTATATATAATAATATATATATGTCTTCTGTATGCATTCTGTATCAGTCATCGTAGCATTCCATGTGGGAGGTGGGACAGCGTGTCTGGTGAGCCCGGATGGGTTGCCGACCATTACCGGCCCTGTAGCAGCGATAATGAGACAGTTCTTGTCCGTGTCAGGTGGGGCGGGCACGCGATCATCACGTGACGGTAGGTAAAACATCGAGCGGCCGCACCGTTGTATCAGAACTCTAACCGATCAACATTTCTCGGCTTCCGTCGAATATGCTCTAGTAGATTGTGGGTTGGGAGGCTAGCCGGCCAGGCGGACTCATCACGTGGTTTATTACGGATCTATTTTCGAGGAGTGGATTACTGTGGTTTGTCTTCAGGGAATTTACCATGGCGTGAAAGTGCACTTATGTTATTATATGTCAGCGTCGTGCATGTTATATCAATGATAAATACGGCAAAATGTTGTTCAAACCTATTCAGCTCTTACGTGTGTCATGTTGTACGTTATTAATATCGAATTTAACATCATTGATCACACTTGCAGCCTTCAGTCTACACGAGAAAATAACACCAGATGCAGACTCACAATAAATATGGTTTATGTTAGACAATGTCAAAAACACTTTTGGAAAGTTAATTTACCTAATGTCCTTTATCAGATAACAAATGTGGCACAAAAAAACAAATGTCACAGAATATGGAGAGCTAGGTAAACTAGGCGAACTTTTTCAGCAAGTTTTGTATCCTTGAATCTTCTATCCACGAACTGTACTGATTCTGTAAGCCTTCCTCTCGTTCTCACCAGGTGTCACTGTTCATCGCATTCCAAAGAGAATCTTTACCCTCTCCAGTTTTTTTCGCTTGTCTGTACATGGCCAAGAGTTCATCATCCGTAGCGCCACCTGGTTGTGCAGGCGGTATGTCCCGTGGATGAAACTTGCATGCTCGTTTTCTCTTGCGTGACTCGCGATGTTGGCATGGTAACAGTGCAGGGGGGCTGGAGCAGCCAACTGCGCTCATGTTAGGTTGGGCATCAAGAGTTGTGTCGCTGTTCGTGCAGCTAGAATGAGCAGGTTGTGATGCAGAGGGCAGCACCTCCCTGTCCGTCGCGTCACGGATCAGAACGATGATGTCGTGTGATTGATGATTCAGTTGACATCTATGTGACGTAACATCGGCCGCTTTCCTTCTGCGATCTACGAACACGACATGTTCACTTGTTTAAGACTAAGGAAAACAAGTCACCGAAATCAGCGTGGACCTTGAGTCTTGAAAATTTACTCATAAAAATTGAACTTTAAAATTTTTTCTCTAACCTCTGCAAATTTATATTACCCAACCACTATGTGTACTGCACAAAATACTACACTTACAAAGTCAACCCTATGTATAAGGGTGACAGAATTGAAAAGTCAAAAATCTTTAATAGACAGTGGTTTCTATGATAAAGATGTGGTATCACTGTCCAACTGGCACTTAATATCAAAATAGAGTGTCCTTTATACACAGGTGTCTGTTCTACAGCAGTGCCAGCTACTGCAGGTTTGACTGTGGTTTTCCTGCGCAAGTCTACTACAGCTTGCATCTACGAATGGAACGAGAGATATTTGCGAGAGCCTCAAACATACAGAAGCTAGATGCGGTGCTAGTGCTGCTGCTGCTGCTGCTGTGTTGCTGTGAGCAGAGGTGTGACCAGTCGTTCACAGTGGCCACCGCCCATCCTTCGTCCGTGAACGCGTGGGGCTGGGGAGGGCAGCCCGCCCGCCGCAGACGTAACCTTCCGCACAGAGTCGCGAGTCCACTGTCCTAAAACAAGAGGGCAGTCATTGACGCATATCTCCATCGCGACTTTACCTTCATCGCAAAACTCGGAATTTCCAATCTGCTGATTACTTGATTAATGTAGTTTCACCTGAAAACCCGGTCGTATTTCAGTAGGAACAATAGGTCATTTTACTACAAAATATTTACTGAAGCGACATTTTAGACAGCTATTCTGCTGTCTTTGTCTAGCTGTAGTCATTTATATTGTACTCATGTAGCTTTCACTCATTTTATGTTACATTAAGTATATATTTATATATTTCTGTGTTATATATACATGTTATATTATATTATATAATATATTAATATATTTCTATTTTACGTGTTGGAATGAAATCCGACAACGTGATTTCAAGAGCTTTGCACCTCTTGGGGCCTGTTTTCCCAAAACAAAAATTAATCTTAACATTACGATGTTTCTGACAACAGGCCGCTGTTTTACGCTGGGCGGCATGGCATCGCTAGCATTACCTTGACGCTCGTCCCCGTGAGTAGCAGAGTTTGCAGGTTTCTCATCGCCGTGGCGATGCACTTAACACCCACATCGGTGATAAACTCGTTTCCTGCAACGACAAACGAAGACTATGCTCGTAAATTAGCATTCGGCTCGCGAGACGATCGCAGACTCCGCTGGGAAGACCTTCATAAAAGCTTAGTTGCTGGCTTTCTCGGCGGTCACTGAACACTACGACACATGCGAGAAGCATCCCAGTCGAATAATAAACACAAGACTGCCTCAGCAAGAGACAATCGCACAAGAGGACCTGTGCACTGTGAATATAAAGTGGTCGAAAGCGCCCCCTATTTGTCCCACAGGTATAATTATTTATGCTGGGTCTACAGATCGTCGTTTAGCATTCGTCGTCCCACACGGTCGAGCATCCGTGCGTCTAACGAGCAGCTTCTTAATCGACTACTCGCAAATTAGAGAGCCGGCAACGACACTTGAATTGATTGCGACGTCATGTTGCTGTCACGTTCTGATGTTCGGTATGTAATTTATACTGGCATGGGGTGTGACAAAGACTACTACGTTTAAACCTGCAGCCCGCTCATTTTACCCTATTCCCCTGTCCCATGCTTCGCCCACTTCATCTACGTTTCTCTGCACTCGCTCCCTACGTGACTGCTCACTGACTGACTGCCACCATTCAAGAGTAAAGCACAGATGTCCACTGTGCTCAGTTTGGCAGTGTATTTGTTTCATGTGTAAAATCAAAATGTAATATAATGCAGCATACATGGCACTATAGTATAAGTGCAAAATTTGACAGTTCAGTCCACGCTTAACATTGCCCGCAAGAGTTAGAATTTTAATTTGTTACAGACAATAAAAGTAAAATTCCCATACACATACCCAATGCACCTAAAGCCCTATTAGAGATTGCTAAACATGCCCATGCGCAATGTATGGGGGGGGGGGCATATGCCATAGGGGGGATGTCTAACATACTACCCCGGCACGTACCACTTAGATCCAGGTAGGTGAGGCTGCTGTGTCCGCGCTCGTACATGCGCAGCGGTGACGTCAGCTTCTGCAGGCCGGCATCAGTCAGGCAATTCCCCTCCAAACTCAGATGCGTCATCCTGTGTGTGGGGGGGGGGGAGGCTACAAATATGAGTGATTGTACATAGGGCATCGCTGCGTGTGCCCGCCGCGAGAGCTAGCCGAAGCTTGGGCCGTTTATCTTTTGACGCGCCTGCTACACTCAATAATCATTAGACTTAGGGTTGAGATTAGAGGTAGGGTTAGGGGTACAGTTAGTGTTAAGTTTAGGTAAAGTATTTGGTGGGTTTTGGTTTACATAAAAATAGTGCCTCTCGTGGGCCAGACAAACACAATTTGCAAGGTTCCAATGACTATTCCCATATATACTATTATCTTCCTGAATCTACTTTTTTCCTTTATTGAAAACATTGACATGTGTAACCCTCAGTATCTGAGTCATGTGTTGTATTATAAGTTCTGGTACATGCACCTGTGCAGCCTCAGTATCTGTGCGATGTTTTGCAGCATGTCGTGTTGATCACCTAGCCGACAGGCAGCGAGACTCAGCTCTGTGAGACAGGTAAACTGTGACAGGTGATCAAAGTATTCATCCACCACCCGTGTCGCTGACGTCAGGTTCAGCTTGCTATATAAATGAAACGTACATAACAGGAGTAAATAATAAGGGGGGAGAAAGGCGTACCAAAGCACAGGAGAGTCGAAATTTACTAGCCTTAGTCTACCTAGGATATATCACACGTGAGTCAATAAACTTTAGCTGAAAACTCACCTTGCATATGAATTCCTAATCTTACCATAAAAATTCACCTATCATCAAACGAAAACACTCTTCCAATGTACGTTCACAACCTGGAGATATAGACTAAAACGTACTGGAATGTCCACCTTTTATTTACTCCTGACGTCTCACTGGCATGCCATTGTGATTGTCACAACATAACGTTGATTATGACTACAATACCACATAAATTATTGTTACAGCTAAACCTCTATATAAGGGTTACTCGAGAGAAATATCAAAAGGGGCCTTCGTGGATAGGTATCCATCCGTTCTATAGAGGTGGCTACTAACACAGGTTTGATTGTATAAAAAAATCATACATAATTACGTTGACAAATGCAACAATTTATATCACTATACATCTAAGTGCATGCACTGCTGTGACTAATTTCTGTTGCTAAATATACATGAATTTTTAAAATTAAAAATTGATACAAAAACTGTAAAAGGAGAAGTTTATTCCATAATTTAATTATACTAGTAAAACCCAATAATACTACTGCATACGACTCTTGGCACAGCATTTCCAGAGCTATATTGCTTAGTAGAGCTAGGTGTAAGATTAACCTACATTAGCACCAGATGTGGGTATGCCTCTTGGAAAAGCTGCAGGCATTTCTGTGACTGTTCGTGCGGGGACTGCAATATCCCCAACCTTTCCACTTGTTTAAAGATGTCATGCCCCACCTAAAAAATTAAAAAGTGATTGGCTCATGGCAATACACAACAATGACAACTAACAACAACAACAACCGTATAACAAACCAAATAACAACATCGTACGGTACAATCAACAAACATATTCCAGCAATACGTAAGACCAAAGCAGGACACTCCGATATTCCTAATTCACTATAGTATTATAATGTTAATCCCGTTCTACCTTTTTCCGGAAAATTCAATGTGTCAGCTATACAAAGCTCTATAGTCTATACAATGTGTCAGCCAGGGGCATAAATCCCGGGGGGGATGGGGGGGATGCATCCCCCCTGCTCTTGAAGGAGGGGGGATGGCCTGTACAAATATCCCCTCCTGAGATTCAAAAAAAAAGAAAGAAAAAAAAGAATAGCCAAAAAGTATGGTTGCAAACATACAAAAACACGTGAAATTGTGACGCATCACGGGAGGGCAGGTGGGGCGGTTGCCCCCTATGATTTAAAAAAAAAGAAGGAACATAAGAAAAAAGAAAGAACGAACTTGCTTATAACGAAAACAATTCCAAGCTATGACAAAAGAAGCGTCAAAGGCGCCGCCTGTCTGTGTAGTATGGTAATTATTTATTTATTTTTAGTCGAGTAGTAATTTTATAATGTTTTCTCAATAAAATAATGCATGCGGCGGTATGCTGGAAACACCTGCGGAAATTTCGAATGGTTTACGGCACCTCGTCAGCTCGTGTAAAATTACGCAAAAGTTTACATAAATTTTAGCTTGATGAATCGCACCTAAAACGACCTTGCTTGCGTACGCGAAATCGTACGCAAATTTACTAAATAACTGCGTTGATAAATCGCAACTAAAGCCCGGCGCACATTCAAATTGCGGGCACTTACAATATCAATTTTTTTTCAAATTACC
>NW_014577422.1:152196-159344 GCF_000485595.1 Priapulus caudatus
CCAGTCCCAGGGCCACAGCCAACGCATACGAGTGTCCACACACTCCCCATCCATCCCACGCAGTCCACTCGCACTTTATTCGCCACGCCATCCATCATCCACCCATCCATCCACCGCATCCATTCCATTCCAATCCATACATTCCATGATACGTCCGTCCATCCATCCACCGCCGCATGTACACTCTCTCTTCTCCTCCAACCGCTATTCTCTATTCTTAAACGTGGCTTGCCCTTTCTGTGATCCTCTAAACGCTTCGTCCACGCGCCATTTCAATGGCGCCTATTACACTCTCCTAGCAACAATATAGCACTTGCCGCGAGCGCGACACGCGTGGCGGGATGATAGCGAGGGGCCGCAACAGGACTGCGTAAATCGATCTGCGATCGTCAGAATAACGGAAAAAACCGGCCGGCCTCCGTTCTAGAGTGCCGGTGTTGATATCGGAACGTTATTTGCACTGTCGGCAGCGCGGTCAGACCGCGGGTGTATAATCCGAGCTCTTGTTTACCTTCTATATCGCGCTCTTCCGGCAGAGCGTAAACTATCTGCTCGGCGCAGCGTTCTCTCCGCTTCTCGTTTATCGCAGCCGCGCCCCTGCGGTGTCCCGACGCGATTGCGCACACGGTGGCTGGACGTTTAACGATGACCGTTAATCTCCTGTGCCAGTTCGAGTGCGATTGTGTGCGAGATGATAATAGGCGGGCAATAAACCTGCGGTATGTTAAATAAATATCCGCCCGATGGAAATCCTAATGACAATGGTGCCTTTTCCTTCCCGTGGTGTAAACAATAATTAATGGCCTTGTCATGAAATAATCATTAATGGCGTCCCTGGATGTTATCGACTTGTCCTAGTAACAATTAATGGTCCGCTCCCTATTGACAATGAAGAACTAGACAGAGGACACTCAACGCGAGAGGGCTATTACCTTCCGCGAGCATGATAACATGTATGTGCTCGCTGGTGGCGGACCTGCTGAACTGGGACTCGCCTGCTGCTTGACTCGCTGCTCACTGGTGGCTGCTTGCTGACTCGCCACTGCGCTAACTCGGACGCGCTATCGATTCGCGCGGTGGCCCGTACACACACACACACACACACACACACACACACACACCACGACACACACACACACACACACACACACACACACACACACACCAACCCCCCCCCCAAAAAAAACCCCCCAAAAAAAAAAACAACACACACACACACAATACACATACACGAGCACGCGCGCTGGCTGCGCGCGCGCACCAGACGATTACATACCTCGTTGCGCGGGAGGTAATTTAATGGCCCCAGCAATGAATATAATGAATGCCGCACCTCTCAGCTTAGCCACGGGTAAACTCCGTGCTAATTTAAGCCCATTATCAACGTGTTGTCTTCACTTATTATCCAAACCGTCTAGATATGATATAGATGACGGCTTATTTCTGTATAGATTTTATTAGGATATAACATCCGACAATGAGCGCAAATTCTTCTAACCTTTTGCAAGAATTCGAGTTTAGATGAGCCGGGACTCGGAGTTGTTTTTATTGCGGGATGACATTAACATCTTGAATCGCACTTTGTTTGTTGTTTTTGATTTTGGCCTATACACACATACATTCGCGCGCATGCTGTACCCACACATTACGCATGCACACACATGCAACGCACACACACCACACAGCACACACACACACACACAACACACACACACCACACACACAACACACACACACACACACACACAGCACACACACACACACCCACATCACATATATAGTTGATATATATATACCGTATATAGTTATATATATATATATATTTACAGGCCCTAGCCAGGGGGGGTTCGGGGGCGTTCGAACGAACCCCCCCCCGAGAACGAGCTCTCCCCCCCCCAACCCACCAAGCCAAAAAAATAATAATTTGATACACATTTTGACAAGCAATTTCACCTCAGGTCGCTCCATTTTAGTTGTACATAATTGCAAAATCTCCATTCGTGCGTGGGCGGTGAACAGTGGAAACGCACCCCCCTTTCCACACCCTCCCCCCCGCTTCGGTCGCTTGGCTTCCCTCGCCTGGTCGCTTTCGGCGCCCGAGCAGGGCGTGTTTTGGTGGGCGGTCCAGGGTTCAGAGGCTCAAGACCCCCCCTTGCTTCGCGCAGAAAACCATCTGAGGGGGATTCTAATTTAAAACATTTCTCTGGGGAGGCCCAGACCCCCCTTCGCGCTGCTCGCAACATTTGCGGTTACGGGTAGACCCCCCCCCCTGCGTTACAAATCCTGTACACGCCCCTGGCTCGAGGACAAATGTGCCAACATTGAAAAAACGAACCCTCCCCCAGATAGAAAGCTGGCTCTACGCGGCTGTAGTATATAGTATTATCAAATATTCGGAGTGTTCAACCCTCTTCTTCGCTCTTCCTCCTCTTCTTCTCTTTCACTCTTCCCTTCTTCTTCTTTCTTATTTTTATAACTTTTGTTGATTCTTCTACTTCTCTTTTCTTCTTCTCTGCTCTGCCGCTGCTCTCTCCTCTATCCCCTGCTCGCCCCTCTTCTGTCTCCTATCTCCTCCTCCTCCTCGCACCTCCTCGCTCCTTTTCTCTACTTCTTCTTCTTTCCTGCCCCATCTAAATCCCATCTAATCTTTCCCATTGCCACTCCTTCTTCTTATTTCTCCTAATTTCTCTCCTTTCCTCCTTTCCATTCTTCTCCCTGTTTCCACTTTTCTGCTGTTTCTTTATCTTTCATATTCTTCTTCTATCCCACCGTCGCCGCTGCTACCTGCCGCTCCGCTGACTGCTGCTGCGTGCTGCTTTTAATCGTTTCTTTCTCATTTTCAGGGAATACACTATCTTATCTATCTATCTAATCTATCTACTCTATCTATCTTCTATCTATCTATCTATCTATCTACGTACGTGTACTACCTCTAGGACCTACTCTAGTACGGTATTGGTCACTTTAATATTATGTCTTACGAAAAACACTTGCCTCCGATGGCGCCACCTAGTTGTTATAAAAATCGCGGGATATTTTGATTAGTACATTGGATGCTATGAAGCGGCTGCCTAGAGAGTACAGTACTTGCCACTTGGATCAAAAACCTTTGATATGAAAGAGTGTGAGTATCGAGTTGATTTTATGGACACAGCCAACCACAGAACGAACCAAACTTACGCTAAGGAGTTTGCTATTTATTGCTAGTTGCTTTGCTGCGAGAAATGTGACTGCACCATAGAATCTGTTACTTGTTTCCCTGACCCGAGGCTACAGTATGTTCAGTTAGCCCGACCAGGCTGTGCGACGGATTGTCTATATCCGTATTGCTATAGGATTGTAGGGTATCCGTACCTCTGACCCTATTGCGCGGATAGCGGCCTACCCTATCGCTACCCTACCTTTCCCTACCCTACTCCTACCCTATCCATCCTACCCTATTGCGTCGGGATTGTAGGTTATCCTAACCCTAGCTGATACGTTCTTGCGAGCTAAGTAGTCAGTCATGCATTTATGTACTAGTAGCTAGTAGTAGTACGTATGATAATATAAATATCAGGAGTAGACTAATAGGGGAACTTCCCTTAACTACTGCCTGATATATATATATATATATATATATATATGCCTAGACAGGGGCGGCGCCAGGGTATTTTTTTAGGGGGGCGAACCAGGGGCGTGTAACAGGATTTGTTACCGCGGGGGGGGGGGGCTAGACCCGTAAACCGTAAACTAGACGAAGGCCGGAAGAGGGCCCGTCCCCGCCGAACATTTTTTGACAATTAACCCCCCTCAGATTGACGTTTCTATTGCTGCAGCAGAGCGGCGGAGCTCCGATACCCCCTGGACCCCCCCCCCCCTCGTAGCAGGCCACTGCGAACTGTAGACTCTTGATACCCAGTGGTGCGCTTGCACTGACGGGTGGTGTGCAGGGGGTAGATTCATGATTCATCAAGCTGCGTACGCAAAATATATTGCGTAAATCTTGTGTCTACGCAATCGACGTTGCTTAAGCTTGCGCACATTGCCTGAACAGTTTTCCCGAACAAATGTTTCCGAACGAATGTGGTGTGTGTGTCTTGGGACCAGATTCGGCTGATCGGGTGAACAAAGTTGCCTGAGCGCACCATTGCCGAACATTTTGTCACGCAACAACCTCGTGCGTCCGTCTAGATAGCCTGTGGTGTAAAGAGTTCAACGTGACGGCGCATGATGGGCACAAAAATCATTGTGACCACCATATCGTGCTGCCTATTGGTTATCTACTTTACAAAATGTTCCTAGGACATTGTTCGACATTCAGGCGCACATTGACGAACATCGACGAAATCCAATGTTTGAGATATCAGAACATTCCGATCTTCAGCAAACATTGTTCGCACTTTTTTCACCCACATTGCCAAACATTTCAATGGAAACATTTGCCTACGATAATGTCTTTTTGAGCAAGAAATGTTTGGCTGAATTCGAGGGTAATTTTTTTCTTTGGATCCCAGAGGTTTAATAACACGCACCCCCCCCCACACACACAACCAGTGGCGGATCCAGAAGTGAATTCTAGGGGGGGGGGCGAATCATGCGAGCTCAAGGGCACGAAGCGCGCACTGTGTGGAATTGTTAAAAAGTTGCAATCTAAAAGCAATCAATTTTGGACATCTTTATCATAGAATATCAGGATTTTTCCTCCTTTAGGGGGTGTCCCCCTCCTGTTTAGGGGGGGTCCAGGGGACCTCCCCCGGAAATTTTGTTGAAAGTAACACCTCTGCGATGCAATTTCCTGCACTTTGAGGCAGCACTATTAAACAATCTTCATCACAATAACATCACTGTTGAGTTGAGTATTTTTACCTTTGGGGACACCAAAGACTAAAATGCTTACTACCAAATCTGTGCTGTACTGGGGTTGCCAGTGCAGACTTACCTAGGCTAAAATACCTTTACCCTGAAAATTCTAGGGGGGGGCGACCGTCCCCTGTGCTACTGACCCCCCGTTGACAACTACAGCACTGGAATCATCTCCCCCTGAAATTTTGATAAAACGTATATTTTACTGAGAAGTGAGAACCTTAAAACTGCAAAGGAATATGCGAAAAACAACCAGATTTGAACCAAATCGTGCATATTTTCACCCCTTATACAAAATCGGGAATATACTTCCTGTCGGGTCTCAGCACCCCCATCCCCCCTCCCAAAAAGTGAGATGAAATTGAATTTTCCCATTCAACCCCCCTGAAAATTCAATATCCCAACTCTCAATAGGTCTATTCTAATTTTGAATAAAGCAAGGATTTAACTTTAGTGATAAGACGTGATTTGGGGATTTTGAAAAAAAAATCGTATATGCATGGGGAATGCGTCCAAAATTAACCGTCTGAGCTTCAGTAAAATAATGTCATTCTTGGAACGAATTACAGCCATTTTACAGTAGATGTATGTCACGTTCCATTTCTGTAATAATACATTAGGAGAGTATGAATAGCGATGACGGATTTGTAGATAAATATCCAGTATTTGTTGTCTGTAAAATATTAAATTTTTCCCCATTTTCTTCCTGAAAGTAGGGGGTGATGAAAGCCACCCCACCTCAATAAGTGTGGGGGGGATATACCCCCATCCCCCCGCTATCTACGCCCCTGTCAGAGGAACTCAAATTTGACTTTTGATATGCATACAAACAAAAGCAGATAAAGAAGGTTTCTTTATCTGCTCTTGATACAAATATTCATAATCATAATCTTTGTTAGCAGTACTCTACAGGTGCCGCGGAACGATTTTTAAAGTGGGGGTGCTAAATTTGTTACGCTCGACAGTGGCCAATGCAGGATTTCGAGGAGGGTGGTAAGAAACATGCGGGGGTATGCGGGTCCTTCCCCAGAAAATTTGGAATCCCCCATTTTCCTCCTGAAAGTAGGGGGGGATGATTGTACACGCCATCCCCCCACGTCAATAAGTGGGGGGATGCATCCCCCCCATCCCCCCGCTATCTACGCCCCTGACCATAATAGCTAGCTGTATCGCGGAACTACTTAGCTCCAAGAAACGGTATCGCTAGGGTTAGGATACCCTACAATCCGACAATAGGGTAGGATAGGATAGGGTAGGGTAGGGTAGGGTAGGGTAGGGTAGGGATAGGGTAGGCCCTATCGCCAAATAGGGTAAGGTAGGATACCCTACAATCCTATACAATACGGATATAGACAATCCGTCGCACAGCCTGGTCGGGCTAACTGACTACTGTACCTGGTCAGGGAAACCAAGTAAAGATTCTATGTGCGTCACATTTCTCGCAGCAAAAGAAACTAGCAATAAATACAAACTCCTAGGTAAGTTGGTTCTTCTGTGGTTTTCTGTGGTCATAAATAACTCGATATCACATCTTTCAATATCAAAGGTGTTTGGATCCAAGTGGCAAGTACTGTACTCTCTAGCAGACCGCTATCCAAGCATCCAAGTACGTAATCACAAATATCCCGCGATTTTATAAACAACTGGTGGCGCCATCGAGCGAGTTTTTCGTAAACATAAATATTAAAGTGACCAATCCGTCTAGAGTAGGGTCCTAGAGTAGTACACGTACGTAGATAGATAGATAGATAGATAGATAGATAGATAGATAGATAGATAGATAGATAGATAGAAAGATAGTGTACTTCCCTGAAGATGAGAAAGAAACGATAAAAGCACCAGCAGCAGCAGCGGCAGCGGTAGCAGCGGCGACGGTGGTAGAAGAAGAATATGAAGATAAAGAAACAGCAGAAAGTGGAAACAGGAGGAAGAAATGGAGGAGGGAATAGGAGAAGAGGAAATAGGAGAAATAGAAGAAGGAGTGGCAATGGGAAAGATTAGATGGGATTTAGATGGGGCAGGAAGAAGAAGAAGTAGAAGAAAAAGAGGAGGAGGTGGAGGAGGAGGAGGAGAAGGAGACAGAAGAGGGGCGAGGCAGGGGAAGAGGAGGAGGAGCAGCGGCAGCAGCAGAAGAAGAAGAAAAGAGAAGAGAAGAATCACAATAAGTATAAAAAATAAGAAAAACAAGAAGGAAGGGAAGAGGAAGGAGAAGAAGAGGAGGAAGAGGAAGAAGAGGGTTGAACACTCCGAATATTTGATATATATATATACAGGCCCGTAGCCAGCTTTCTATTGGGGGGGGG
>NW_014577422.1:160536-171240 GCF_000485595.1 Priapulus caudatus
TACCCACTTCTCAGAGCGCCATCTTATTTCATGCCACCCATCCCATCCCATCACCCATCCATACCACCCATCCACCAATATAGCACCAATATATCCATGTCATCAATCCATATAGAATTTCCTCGCTCCATCCCCGGTTCTGCCATCGCGACGACGACCTGAGTTCACACAGAACAGAAATAATAGACACTGCGGCTCTGGCTTCTGCCCTCTCACACTCTGCCATCCTCTATTGACTAAGATTATGCTGCATTTGTGATCTCTTCCAAACCTTCGTCACGCGGCATTTCAATGCGCCTGATTTGAGATTGGCAGGTCCTATGAGTACTTAAATGCCAACAACTCATAGTGAGCACACTGCGCGGAGCGCCACACGCGTGGCGGGAGATAGAAGGGGCCGCAACAGGACTCGCTAAATCGATCTGCGAATGTCGGAATAACCTCGGGAAAAACCCCCGCCGCCTCCGTTTCTAGAGTGGCCGGTGATATCGAACCGTTATTCACTGTCGCAGGAACGCCGAAATCATTGATTCTTTCGTCGTGGGACATTCAACTAGTCTCCGAGTCAACCCGCCTCTTGTATTTATCGTGACCTTCTATCAAGGTAAAATCTACCGTCCGCCCGAATTCTATTCTACCGTTACAGACTAATGAGGAAACCAGTGAAATATTCTTACATTCTTGTGGTATCCACTGATTGAGTCCTCCGATATGTCAATGATCGTCGAGATCGGGCTTCACGTATCGAGTATGTTACGCATCCGAGAATACCGTCAAAATGGGTATATTAGCGTTTATAGACACGTTTAGCTTGTCCGCTCCTTCCTCATAGCACGTCTTTCTCCTGAATGATAGGCTATCATTGCGCGGCACCTTTAGTATTGGTCCTTGTTCATACTAGATTGCCCAGTGAGCAATGTTTATTCTAAATATTTACGTTTACTAGTCCATAAGCCGCATAAACGTCGTAAAATTTCTTCTTAAGGTTACGTGCGTGTGTTCGCACGTTCTTAGTACTTGTCAACGAATAATAGTTAATGTATTACGCGCAGTAAATAATACATATAACACATACGTGTATTCACATACACCACAACCACTAGCGCGCATCGTACCAATACAACACATACATGCACATGACGGCACACACTCCACGCACAAGGATCGACGCGATGCATCGAGCGGCGCTTTGTATATACACGATGACGTAATCTCTTGCCAGTTCGAGTCAGCACACACACATCATCACAGATGATTGTCGAAGTTATAGGAGTCTAGGGTTGATGCTATGAGGACCCACAAACACCCGTGTCGGCAAGTGAGCGCTTGTGGGCGATCTGGTGTCATTCACTTATATGTGTCCAAAGAAGATGGAACACTATATTTATTGATTGGAGCTCTGCATTATATATCTTAGTTGAGAGATAGAGCAATCAATAATTTGATAAGTCATTTTGCATCACGAACATGTGACTCTACAATCACCGAGTAGATTAATTTTCATCTGTTAATAAATATTATGGTGAACAGCATAATGTCGTGAGTGGAAATGTTTAACAACATAGTATATAATTTAGGGACCTGGTACCACTATGACAATAAGAAGTCTAACAGAGGACACTCACGGAGAGTGTATACCTCCGCGAGCATGTAACATGTAGGTCTCGCTGGTGGCGCTGCTTGTACTGACATCGCCAGGAGGGGGGTGCTGCCTGACGTGCGCGTGCTCAACTGGTGCTGCTGCTGACTCGCCACTTCCGCAGTAACCTCGACGCGCTACGAATTCGCGCGGTGGCTACACACACACCCACACACACAGCACAACAACACACACACACACACACAACACCCAGCACACACACACAACACACACACACACACACACACACGACACACACCCACACAGCACATGACACAGGTACAGCAGCGCACGCGCAGCGCGCGCGCGGCGCACCAGGACCGTATTAAAGCATGGACCGTGCGCGTTGCGGCGAGTAATGTAGATGGCCCCCGAGCAGAGTGGATCAGTAATGGAATGCCCACCTCGTCGAGCTAGCCACGGTAAATCGTGCTAATTTAAAGCCCATTCAACGTTTTTGTCTTGCACGTTATTGGATCCAACCGTTGCTAGAATATGAATACGATGACGGCATTATTGTCTTGTTAATGATTAATTGATATAACGAATCCCGACAAGAGCGCAAAAGTCTTTAGGACCTTTTGCAAGAATCGAGTTAGATGAGCCGGGACTCTGGAGTTGTGTTTATTGGCGGATGGACATCCATTCTGAAATCGCCGTTTGGGTTTGTTGTGTCTTTGTTTTGGCCTAAGCAAGCATATAGGTCTAGTAACCCTATGCTTCGCGGCGCGCATGTACAAATCTTAAAGCGACATGATAATAGATTGACATACAATAACACCATAGACGCGATAGTGAGCAACACTATCATTACATGCAACTGCAACTACCATCACCCATAACTTATACACATGCCCACAGTGGATATTCACCTGTAAGCAGAATATCTATCCAAATGGGTCATTTTAATACAATCATCAAGTCCGCGATTTCCACGAATTTCGACAATCACAGAGTAGTCCAATAGGTTTGAAGTTACAACCAAGGAAGGAGTGCCAGTGTTGAGAAATTATTCCAAATATTCGAAATGAATGTACACGACTGTAACTTTTGTGTAGATATATATGTATAGATTGAGTTGACCATAGGCAAAAATTCATTAAGGTTGAGTATACCACTGCGTGTGACGGAGCCGATCTAGTAATATAAAAACCAGAGTAATCATCTTGACGCAATTGCCTGAACGTCGTAACAGCCCTAAAACACTAGCTTATGTACGTCATGTCGATATGTGGGCTAATTTTCAGGCTACTTCCCACATGCTTACCACACAGGATTCAAGCCCAAGGATAAAGGATTCCGTGTGAGAAGTGAACTCCGTCTAACCGCCAACACACACACAACTGTAGTGTATATTAACACAAATACTGATAGTTAATCACCTATAGCTTTATGCATGAAGCTACGCGATTGGCGTATGACGTTGTCGATAGTGTAGCAAAGTTTTTGTCGACTGAAGTCGTACACATCTATCACGACCACAGCAACGCAACCATTCACATCGAAACCAGGCAACACACACACACCCACACATCTATATAGTATATATAGTAGTCTATATATATAGTACGGTATAACGGTAAACGTAGTACATCGTGTAGCTGTCACGCTAGTCCAGGGAGGGCGGTTCACGTGGGGTTATCTGTAATTACCGAACCCCCCCGTAGAGCGCGCAGTCCCTGACCGCGCACGTCAGTGATGATCCACAAGGACGTGAGTACACAACGTAGACCTACCGTTTATTTATCTATATATTTTAAACGAACAAGGCCTATACAAAAATAATAAGTAACGTCACCTACTAGACGCGAACAGAACCCACGGGCACTCATTTGTTTGCACACAGAAATTCATATAGGGACATGACTCTCCATCGTCTTCTTCCCTCCTCTCTCCTCCTACTCTTCTAGTGCGCTCATCTATTACTACTTCGCAAATCCTCTATCTCATCTCTGCCTCTGCGTCTCTGGGAGTCTATATCAAGTGAACACACACGCTTCCCCTAACCTCCCCTAATCGCCAGCGTATCCGCTCACCTAACCTTAAAAATCCAGTGACCCCCTCGAATTGGCGTAATTGATGAGCAAGCACAACCCCCTCGATTTGCCCCCGTCTCGGCGTCGCTTGATCCTCTCCCTCGCCCTGGTTTCGCTATTTCCTTCGCGCCCTCCTGAGATGGCAAGGGTGCGTGTAATTTGGAGAGAGAGGGGGTTCCAGGGTGCTACTCTGAACCGGGTCCTCATTAGATGCCTTTAAGCTCGCATATGCAGAACAACTGAAAATTCTGAGGGGTCGCTAATTTTAAAAAATTTCTCGGGGGAGGGCCCCCACAGACCCCCCCTGTCGCGTGCTCGCAACTTTGGGTACGTTAGACCTCCCCCCCCCTGGTACAAATCCTGTACACGCCCCTGCCGAGCAAATAGGCCAACATTCGAAAAACAACCCGCACTACCCGCGAATAGAAAGCTGGCTACCGGTGCTTATATATAGTATATCCCCTCTCTCTCTTTCTCTCCACCTCTTTCTCTCTCTCTCTCTCTCTCTCTTTCTCTCTCCTCTCTTGTTCTCTCGCTCTCGCTCTCTCGCCTCCCTCTCCCTCGCTCTCAATCTCCTTCGCTCCTTTTTCACTCGCTATATATATATATATATATATATATATATATATATGATGGTCCCACTTTACTCGTAGAGAACGAGAGAGGTCACGTCGTCAGAATGTAGCCAAGCACGCATCGAGCATCAAATAAATACTACACATTCTCACATCGGCTGTTTGTCGTTACATCGGAGCGCATTCTGGTTGCACCCACTGTCGAATAATAATAATGATGATTATTATTATCATGCACCCATTATTAGAAGAGGTGATATCTCGAAGGAAAATGAACTCGTGGTTTCCTTTCGCGCTGGTAACAAGTAATTTACATTACGATCTGCGTCCGGGTGCGCCCGCACGCGAGAGAGTGAGAGAGAGAGAGAGAGAGAAAGAGAGAGAGAGAGAGAGAGAGAGAGAGAGAGAGAGAGAGAGAAAGGAGCGAGAGTGTGTATAAGAGGGAGAGGCAGAGAGAGAGAGAGAGAGAGAGAGAGAGAGAGAGAAAACGAGAAGGAAAGAAGGAAAAAGAGAGAGGCTTGTGTAACCTTTGCTCATGCTGTGATCACGGATCAAAATTTCGTCAGGCACGCTGATTACACACGTAAACAGTGACTGCAGCGTGCGCATGCGCTGCTGTAAACCAAGCGTGCTAGCTGTGTCTCGTATTATCACTCTTATACCTCTCTCCTTTTCTCTCCCTCTCTTTATTTCTCTCTAGCTGGCTCTCCCTCTCTTTTTCTCTCTCGCTGTCTCTCCCTCTCTTTCTCTCTCGCTGTCTCTCCCTCTCTTTCTTTCTCTCTAGCTGGCTCTCCCTCTCTCTTTCTCTCTCGCTGTCTCTCACTCTTTCTTTCTCTCTCGCTGTCTCTCACTTTCTTTCTTTCTCTCTCGCTGTCTCTCCGTCTTTTTCTTTCTATCTCTGTTTCTTTAATTAATTCTCCCTCTTTTTACTCGTCTCCGTGCTAACACAGTTTCAGTACACGGGCAAGTTGTGATGTCATGCGGCCAGGGAAAACACACCATACACCGTCACACAGATCCCCATCCCACTGCTGTCGCAGAGAAGGGAGGTAGGAGTGTTTTGCCACATGTAGCTCTGCTTTCAGGAAGAGGGTGAAGGTAATGTGTAGATGCGTACGTCATGTAGTACAGACACGTACGCTCGCATACGCACGCACACGCGCTCATGCAAAAGCACAAACGCGCACGCACGCACGCACGCACGCACGCACGCACACACACATTAGGTTATCTTCTCTTTGCCGATTGCGCAAGCTGAGGAAACAGAAATCTAAACCAGCAAATAAATCGCAAACCGGAGAAACTGCGCACATGCCTATATAGACAGTATCTGTGTGTGCGCCCGTGTGTGGGCAAAAGAACTGTATATGCGTGATAGATAGATAGATAGACAGACACGCAGACACGCAGACAAGCAGGCAGGCAGGCAGGCAGGCAGCCAGACAGACTGACAGACAGCTAGGCAGGCAAGCATGCGAACATAAATGTCGCAATTTAGATGTGACAAATTATCTAACGACCTGTAAAGGCGACTGCGGTGTGCTGCGTGTTCATTAGACACCGACTTCTAGCATACATCACATCTTCACACCCACACACACGCGCGCACACTTGTACATGCACACACACGTGCGCGCGCACACACGCTCGCTTGCGCACACTGACACGTACACACACGCACACACCGCATATACATACAGAAGCACGCACACACACACATATATATGCAGTCACACCGTGATACAAACACAGTTGCCTTGTTTGTTAGCAGTACCGCGAGTAAGTAACGTAAGTAAGTAAAGTGAGTACCGCGAACAAGTAACGTAACGTTAGAAGCGCATGGCATGATCCATGCCATCATAACTGGGTTATACAAAAGTCTCAATACCCTAATCACACCGCGCTCTTTACCACGCGTGGGCCGTCAATACAAGTCTTTCTATGCATGAGCGTTTCTTAGAAATATTTACCATGTTCACTAGAGTAACAATGTTAATCGTTGCTGCGTTGGTGACACCGCACAGTGATATCCCCACCACGTGACCTCTGTGCGACCCCAGTGACGTCGAGAAAATACATAAACCTTCATGCACGAACTAACAATAAATAATACTAAGGCGGTTTGTTGTAAGAATGTTTATATTATACGAACATAAATCACCGTAACAGCTCGATAATAACGTGTAGGTGTCAATGGCAGCTGCCAAAGCACCACCAAATACATACAAGATATATTGCCACTCATATGAAACACAGTTGATAGAGTAGATACACACCGACGTAACTGACCGATATCACACAAACATGTAGTAGAAAGCAATGTTAGAAAAAACCGTATAAACAAGCGTCTTCTACGACTAAACTGCCGCTCATTCACCAAGAATTGTTCGGTTATTCTTTCAGCATGTCCGTTCATTCACCAACAATGGGTCGCTCATTAACTCTGGCATTCACTCATTCCAGGATAACACAGTCACTGCTTTGTTTAATCTTTACATCTCACATTTCTCACACACCAACACTCACGCACGCACGCGCACACACGCACGCACGCACGCACACACGCATGCACACATGCACAGATGCACACACACATGTATATATATATATTATGTGTGTGCGTGCATGTATCTATATATTACATATAATTTGCATATATCTACATCCTGTCATGTATGGGTGGGTATTAACACACATGCCTTCCCTCAGCAAAGAGTTACTAGAATAGTTAAACTTGTTTTAATAGTTACATGTGTGTGATAATCTAACGACCACGCGTTACCGTCATTGCGTTTTCTCATCCCAAACATCTTCTTTCTTCACGCTGACCTGGGCACAGCCTAGGCTAGGTTCAATATGGTCGACAGTGCCCTCTGTTGGAATTTTCGCCAACCTGGATTCACCGCTCAGAAATACGCGCCATGACATCACAAACTGACGATAGACAGCGCCAGAAACAACAGCGCCACCTATTGCCAATGGTGCCTAATAGCTATCGGCTCGGCTGCCGATCCCAAGAATACGGTCGCATGCTCTCTTGTCAACAAGCGAGCATCTGAAACGTCCTCGACAGCTGCGTGTGGTGGCGCCACCTACACCACACCGTCAGCTGCGCGGTGGCGCCACCTACAACATGACGTCAGCTGCGCGCGGTGGTGCCACCTACAACACACCGTCAGCTACGCGGTGGCGCCACCTACAACACAGCGTCAGCTGCGCGCGGTGGCGCCACCTACAACACGCCGTCGTCCATCATCTTGTTGAGGCACGTTATCAGCGCCGACAGCTGCGCACGGTGGCGCCACCTACAACACACTGTCAGCTGCGCGCGGGGGCGCCACCTACAACACATCGTCAGTTGCGCGGTGGCGCCACCTACAACACGCCGTCGTCCATCATCTTGTTGAGGCACGCGATCAGCGCCGACAGCTGCGCGCGGTGGCGCCACCTACAACACACCGTCAGCTGCGAGGTGGCGCCACCTACAACACACCGTCAGCTGCGCGCGGTGGCTCCACCTACAACACACCGTCAGCTCCACGCGGTGGCGCCACCTACAACACGCCGTCGTCCATCATCTTGTTCAGGCACGCGATCAGCACCGACAGCTGCGCGCGGTTCTCCTTGCGGTACGCCGACTCCAGAAAATCCTCGCCGCCGAAATACCGAAAAACGAGCGCGGCGCGCTCGAGCGACTTCGCCGTCAGGTGGTGCCGCACGATCGCCTGCATGAGGGCGCCGCAGTCGGCGAGGAGGCGCGCGAGGTGCTGCCGATCGAACGAGTAGTCGACGTCGTGGAAGCTGATCGCCGTCATGCACGCCGTGCGGAACTTTGTGCGGAACGCGTCGGCGGCGCGGTGTTCGTCGTCGTTGAGCTGCTCGTTGCGGTAGAGCACGCCGACCTTGACGACGGTCTTGATGAGGTACTTCATGTGCCGCTCGGCGTCCTTCTTGTTGCCGCTGTACTCCTTGCCCATCCGGTAGAGACAGTCGAGCGCCTTGCCTGCAGCGAGATGAAGAATTAGGAGAATGTAGATGCACGAGAGAAAGAGAGAGAGAGAGGGGAGGGGGGGGGAGAAAAAGGCAGAAAGAGAGGGAGAATGGATAAGGGCAGGAGTAGGGGAGAGGGAAAGAGAGGGGAAGAAGGAGATAGATGCATGAGAGAGAGAGAGAGAGAGAGAGAAAGAGAGAGAGAGAGAGAAAGAGAGATAGAGATAGAGATAGAGATAGAGATAGAGATAGAGATAGAGATAGAGATAGAGATAGAGATAGAGATAAGAGATAGAGATAGGGGCAGATAGAGATAAGTTGAGATTAGAGATAGCAGGGATAGAGATAAGAGATAGAGAGAGAGAGAGAGAGAGGAGAGAGAAGAGAGAGAGAGAGAGAGAGAGAGAGAGAGGAGAGAGAGAGAGAGAGAGAGAGAGAGAGAGAGAGAGAGAAGAAAGGATAAGGTGAAGGAGTAAGGAAGAAGAAAATGAAGATGGGAAGAACAGGCGAAGAAAGGAGGTCATGCATCGAGAGAGAGGGAAAAAGGCTAAGCGAAAAGGACTATGGGAGAAGGACGGAAGATGGAGAGGGGAGAGAAAGAAGACGGGGGGGAGAGGGAGCGAAGAGGGAGAAGAGGGGGGAGGATGATTAAAACGGTGATGGAGAAAGGGCTGAGAAAGAGAGGGGAAGGGGGGGAAGGCATGGAAAAGAGAGGAGACGGAACGCGGGGTTAAGACATAGATTTGGAGAAGGGAAGGGGAAAGGGAGAAAGAAGGAGCGAGAGAGGGGAAAGTTAAAATGAAAGGCGGAGAAGGAGACGATAAGAGTTGAGGGGGAGGAAGAGGAAGGGTAAGAGGAAAGATAGGGAAAGATGGGAAAAGGGAGAGGGAGAAAGGGATTGATATATAGGGAAAAGAAATCGAGAAGGAGAGAAAATCTGAAAGAGACCGGAACAAATTCTAGGAAATTCCGCTCTATACATCCAACGATGGCCTTCTGCAGCCAAGTGGCATATTCAGATTTAAGCGAATAAATTTCACGATACTACGCAAAAGTGTCACGTACAATTTCACATATTTTCATTAATGTTCGCCTTCAATACACCGGGTTCTACGAGTGCTTTTACTCATAAATAAATCTTCCAAATCTAATCTAATCACTCTAATGGAATTTACAATTTCATTCTCGGCTAGTGCATGCCGCGCGACAAATACGACGAGACACGAGTTCTCTCTCTTCTCGTCTCTCTCTCTTCTCTCTTCTCTCTCTCTCTCTCTCGGCTCTGCTGCTCTCCTCTGTCTCTGCTGTCTCTCTGTCTCCCTCTGTCTGCTTTGTCTCTTGCTCTGTCTCTCTGTCTTGCTGTTGCTCTGTCTCTCTGTCTCTCTCTGCTCTCTCTGGCTCCTCAGTCATCGTTCTCAGTCCTCTTCTCTCTCTGCTCTGATCTCTCCTCTCTCATCTCTCTTCTCTCTCTCTCTCATTCTCTCTCTCTCTCTGGTGTGTGTGTGTGTCGTGTGTGTGTGTGTTTGTGTGTGCTGTGTGTGTCGTGTCGTGTTGTTGTCGTGTCGTTTGCGTGGCGTGCAGTGCGTGCGTGCGTGCGTGCGTGCGTGTATTCGTGTTTTGGTGCTGCGTGTGTGTGTGGCGTAGCTGTACGTGCGCTAACGCTTCGTCACACCGACATGGGCGAACAGAACTTCTAACATAATTTGAAATTAGCATTTGAAATCTGTAATGCAAATAAGCAGTCTGCAATATTATGATTTTGGCAGCCTGCGTGAGCGTAAAGGCGCAGTTTTGTAAGAGGACGGCAACTTTTTCACTGGGTGGTTTATCGCGACTATATACCACGAAAGCCGCAACCAGAACGCGGTTTTTTAGTTCAGACGCATGGCCTGAGATCTTCGCTTGCACCGGCAAATGACGTCACACAAAAAACGCACAAAGTAGTCAGTTAGACGTTAGCACCTTAGCCTTAGTCAGCAATAGCAAACACAAAGAAGCCTATGTCAGATATCTAGAATCTGACATCGATACTTAGAGCGGCTCCTAATCGGTCTGAACTGCAAATAGTATCCATTCTTCATTTTAATGGGAGGCACCCGATCCTAGCGGCAATAATAGCAGCGGGTAAGGTGTGAGATACAGTTTCAGCAATGACTTCGCAGGCGACCATAATTTGTGTTTGTGTTATCAAGTTAACGCCGCCACAATGACGCATCCAAAACGTATTTCCAGTACTAGACTAGGCAAATCCTTTCGTTATGCATAAGCACACCGTACATAACAATGACAAACCAAAAAACTCTAGTTGCTCGCTTAATATCCCATTTCAACTGACGCGTTTGCCTTAAAACCCACAAGAAAGACGGTAGGAAACTAGGCATTGCTGGGCGCAGAAACGCGATGTTTGCCAACAATTTAGCCTCGAAGTGTGAGTGCGGTCGCATGTTATTGATCATTTGCTACA
>NW_014577422.1:176126-180732 GCF_000485595.1 Priapulus caudatus
GAGGAGGTTGGGTGATGGGGAGGAGGTTGGGTGATGGGGAGGAGGTTGGGTGATGGGGAGGAGGTTGGGTGATGGGGAGGAGGTTGGGTGATTGGGAGGAGGTTGGATGATGGGGAGAGGGTTGGGTGATGGGGAGAGGGTTAGGTGATGGGGAAGAGGTTGGGTGATTGGGATGGGGTTGGGTGATGGGGAGAGGGTTAGGTGAAAGGGGGAGGAGGTTGGGTGATATTAGTGATTGTGTTAAGGAGAGCGCACAGTACTTGCTGTGCTGTTAGAGGGGACAGGGTGATAGGTATAAGATTGGGGAGATAGAGAGCGTCACACACAACATCCGTGTCATGGGGGAGGGGGAGGGGCTGGGGTGTTAGGGAGGGGTCATACACACACCAGCCACGACATGGAGGTAAGTGAGAGGGATCAGGGTGATAGGGAGGGAGAGGGGTTAGGGTGATAGGGACAGAGAGGGGTGATAGGGAGGGTGTCATACACGCGCCTGCCATGTCGTGGAAGTGAGGGAGAAAGGTCTGGGTGAGGGAGAGGGAGAGGGGTGATAGGGAGGGAGAGAAGTCGGTGTGATATTGATAGGGAGGGAGAGGGGTCGGGGTGATAGTGTCATACACGCACCTGCCGTATCGTCGATGAAGACTTTGGCGATACCCTTGGTCGCCATCTTGCCAAAGATCTTCTTCTGCACGCGCATGCCCATGTCCTTAGCCTTGAAGTTGCTCTCTGCCACTGCCAACAGATATAACACAGTCAATACACCACACTCACGCAAACACGACAAGCAAGCACGTTGGTCAACAACAAACAATAAAGGCATCCCGGTGTAAGTAAGCAGGCGTGGGTGTAATAAAAAAACATCAGTGTAAATAAGCAGGCGTGGGTGTAAACAAACAGACATTGGGTGTAAACAAGCAGGCATTGGTGTTAGGAAGCATACAACGGTAGCAAACACGGTTAACACGCATTAGTCTAAGCAAACAAACATCGATGTGAACACGCAGGCATTGGTGTTTTAAACAAGCAGACATGGGTGTGAGTCGCATGACATTAGGAGCTAATAATACCTAATAAATATACAATTAGCTGTTGATTACATCATTGGGAACCGACTCACGACGTGATTACTGAATTATTATGGGAGTCTATCCTGCGGGGACGCTAGCCAATCTAAGCACAATTACGACTGGTCAAGGCAACAATATGTTAGCACATCAATACGTTATCAGGAGCTTATATTGAATTTATAAATGCTTAGATTACGAAAATCTGTCTATTTTCATATGCCATCTATCCCGTTAACCCGCTGCCGACATTCCTGTCACTAGTGTCCATTTCAAAATTGACCGTCCTATACAGACAGACCTTTGGTACGTATACAATTCTATTAAGCCGCATGGGGGCCGCTGCCAGAAACATTTAGTCGTAATAATATGTCGCTAAAACTTTTCCCCGTGTGTTGCAGTACTGTGTATCGTTATTGTACAGCTATGATGCTTCCGACAAAACACTGGAATAGTATATTACGATACTATCGGGGAGCGAAATCAGCACCGGCCCACCGGCTTATGCCGGTAAATTATTTAGAGGGAGAGTATAACATTGGCAAAACACCAGGTGGTTTCAGCCGTGTTTAATAGCGAGTACCTACATTTTTATTCATAGCAAATTTATAGCAATTTATAGCAAATAGCCTACATTACTGTTTTACCTGAAGGATATCACGCCATAAATTATCAACATTTTACAAATTTCAAATCGAGAATGCAATCGCGGTTTATTCCCGGTTGGCCTACACCCATTTCGTCTATACGCTCAAAATCTACCCCATTCCCATTTCGTCTACGATCGGTTTGTTCACTAAATAATCATTTATAAATAATAAAATATGGTTTTGATTGGCATACATAGACTACAAGAACCAGTAGAAAATATAGGTACAAATACAGTATTTTTAGGTGAAATGACACTATTATATATATTACCTTGATATTACTTATTGTGAGAGTAGACGAAATGGGAATATTGCCGATTCTGAGAGTAGACGAAATAGGAGTAGGCGAAATGGGACGTAGGTGAAATGGATGTAGGCGAAATGGGAGTAGGACAACTACCTCTGACTTGACAAATTTCGATTTCTACGCTATAACCAGGAGTAAATAAAAAACCAAACGTTTGTTTTTATTCACTCCTGATATAACCTATTATAGAATCCATAAAAATTAACGAGTCAAAAAAGTTTCCGTAGTTCAACATTGACCGTAGCCAAATGTTGACGGACGGACGGACGTACGGACGTACGACGGACATCGCCCCATGGCAATAGCTCATCTTGACGATGTCAATGTGAGCTAATAAATCAGGTCAGCAATGGCTGCATGTCCCCATCAAGCAGTTTCGGGGAAATTCTAACTCATTCACATATCTCGTTATTACGATTTATATCTACGAACCTGTTACAACTTACAATGATACGCTCCCACCATCGTCACACTTCCTAAACGCAACTCCCTTACCTCCTTCCTTCAGCAGCAGAGAATGTTCATTTCTTCGAACCAGACGGAACGAAGGTGTTTTTTGGGGCCGGTAGAATTTACTCACGCGCGGGACCCATTGACTGACAATGTATTTTTTCCATGACTTGGCAAGGACCGTTCAATACCGACAACAACAACAACAATGATAAAAAAATTAGTTGGTCCAGCACAAGTCGGCTGACTGCGACACTGTCCGGACCCTCTCCACCTGAGAGAGATAACAACGCCCCCTGGATGTTGCTGCTAGATCGGTCAAACAAGACCAGTTCATATCACTGATCTATAACTCAGTGATCTTATATATATAGATGAACTATATGATTATATATAAATATATATAGATCAGTGGTTCATACGTGCTCAGTTTATGACGTCACTAAGCATTGTTGTTACAATATCTTATTGGTACACTGATTGGCCAAGGCTGTACATGTGTCAATCACGTCAAGCAGATAAATTAATTGAGATGTATAGCTGAGTTCCAAAATTCAGCCGAACAGACAGAATATGACATGTATATCACAATCGCTTCACAGCACTAAAATAGGCAGGGAACGCCCATATGACACGCCCACGTGACACGGCAATATGTCCTCGTGCTGTTCGCATGTATATATATATATATATATATATATGAACACGGATTAAATCGGCTCTGTTGGTAAACGGCAGTCATTCGAATGCACGCAGTTATAAAACCACAACCGGCAGCCGGTGCGGCCCTCGTAAAGTTATCAGGCAAACTTCAGGGCCCAGTTTCACGAAGCATAATTAAGTCCTTAATCATGATTAACCTCCCGTAATTAAATTGAAGTGACTGTTTCACGAAGCGTATTTAACTTTATGTGTGGCAATATATGTAATTCAAACATATTTTCATTGAAAGAAAAGTAGCACAAAAGTATTATCCTAGCTTTTGGTAAATAAATTATTATTATCCTTTGAATAAAATGGAGATTGAACCCATTCGATTTGAGGGCTGGTGCCATCTCCGAAATAATGTATCGTACTACATGCACAACTGTAGCTGTGTCGTGACTGTAGACAGTGTAGAGTGTAGACTAGTTATTATTAGATATATCCAGTAACAGCGTCATTCCATTTTAAAATAGGTAAGGGTGCTATGCACATAAAATGTAGCGACCGACTTAAGGATACTCTCTATACCTTTTGCACGGGTATTGCTCTAATAAAGATTAAACGTTTATTGGCGAATGAATCAATCACTTGTTTTATTTATAGAGGAGATATATCTCTATGCTCAAGCCAAAAAATGTAGCGACCAAAGGATAATGCAATTTGTTAATTCTAAAACGATAACACTATATATTAGATTAACCTAAAAAAGACTTTGTATTTTAATTTTCATGGGAATAACAAGGGGGATTAAGTCGACTAATTACGTAATTAAGTCGGCTAATTATGTAATTAAATCCCTTTGTGAAACCGATTTTTAATTAAGATTAACTAATCATAATTACGGGAGGTTAATCATGATTAGTGATTTAATTATAATTAAAGTTAATTACGGTTTGTGAAACTGGGCCCAGTTCATATCACTGATCTATATATAACCAAGAGTAGATAATAGGAGATTATTATCTCCTATTATCTACTCTTGATATAACTCAGTGATCTTATCAAGAGCTAATAAGACCTATTATTAGCTCTTGATCATAGATTAACTATATGATCATATCAAAGGCTAATAATACCTTATTAGGTATTATTAGCTCTTGATCATATATATATATATATAGATCAGTGGTTATTGGCACACTGATTGGCCAAGGCTGTACATGTGTCAATCACGTCAAGCAGATAAATTAATTGAGATGAATAGCTGAGTTCCAAAATTCAGCCGAACAGACAGAAAATTACATCACAATGGCTTCACAGCACTAAAAGAAGCAGGAAACGCCCACGTGACACGCGGCAATGTGTCCTCGTGCTGTTCGCATGTGTGTACGTATATATATATACAGGGGCGGCGCCACAGGGGGGGGCAGGGGGGGGCGGTCGCCCCCCCTATCATTTGCAAGAAAAAGGAAGAAGAAGAAGAAAAG
>NW_014577422.1:183985-188155 GCF_000485595.1 Priapulus caudatus
GCCATCCATCCATCCATCCATCCATCCATCCATCCATCCATCCATTCATCTCTCTATTTCCCGTATCTCACTGATGCACAGATTCACAGATATTATTGTAGATTGATCCTCATATCTCGATATCTCTCCTCGTGTCCAGATAGTTCATCTCGCATACACCAAAAGCCACACGAACGAATGCAGCACGCGCACGCACACAGATGCAAGCACGCACACACAGAGGGCTTCACAGACTCACAGTCATCGTTGTAGCTCATCATCTTCTCTCTCTATCTATTCTTCTCTCACGGCTTGTCTATTCCACACTAAGAACGATGCAGGCACACACGCACAGAGAGAAACACGTCAGGTCGCGTACACTGCCAAGCGCGCGCGCCGTCTCCCTACTACCACGCTGTGACCAATAATTATTATATCGGCTGCTGCTGCTGCTGCTGCTGCGGCTGCGCCGTTTGCTGCTGCGGGGGCGGCTGCTGCTGCTGGTACTGCTGCGGCGGCTGCTGCTGCTGCGGCGGCTGCTGCTGCTGCTGCGGCGGCGGCGGTTGCTGCTGCTGCTGCTGGTACTGCTGCGGCGGCTGCTGCTGCTGCTGCTGCTGCTGCTGCTTGCGGCTGCTACTGCGACTGTTGCTGCTGAGGCGGCTGCTGCTGCTGCTGCTGGTACTGCTGCGGCGGCTGCTGCGGTTCCTGCTACTGCTGCTACACCTAGCTACTCATGTTGCTGCTGCGGTTACTGCTGCTGCTGCTACTGTTGCTGCTATACTACTACTGCTGCTACTGCTGCTGCTGCTGTTACTCCTGCTACTGCTGTTGTTGCTGCGGCTGCTGCTGCTGCTACTGCTGCTGCTACTGCTGCTGCTACTGCTACTGCTGTAGCTCTAGGACTATAGCCCGCGTACTCCTGCGGCAACTGTACTCGGGCTATAGTCCTAGAGCTACTACTGCTGCTGCTACTCCTGTAGCTATTGCTGCTGCTGCTACTACTGCTGCTGATCACTCAGCTAACTGGCTCGTAAACGCCTGCATCTCTTCCGTGTTTATAGCCACACATCCTCAGCGCCGGTGCCGCCGTGACGTCTTTAGACGTGTGAACCAGTCTAGATATGTCGTCGGCTCGGAAGCAGACTGGCGTACGTATGCAGCAGCAGTAGCAGCAGTAGCAGTTGCAGCAATAGCAGGAGTAGCAATAGAAGTAGCAGTAGTAGCAGCAGCAGTAGCAACAGCAGCAGCAGCAGCAGCAGCAGCAGCAGCAGCAGCAGTAGCAGCAGTAGCAGCAGCAGCAGCAGCAGCAGCAGCAGCAGTAGCAGTAACAGCAGCAGTGGCAGCAGCAACAGCATCATCAGCAGCAGCAGGAGTAGCAGTAGCAGTAGCAGCAGCAGCAGCAGTAGCAGCAGAAGCAGCAATAACAGCACCAGCAGTGTCGGTAGCAGTTACATACACGTCTAAAACAGGCACCAATAGCTTCCTGCAAACGTACCTCCGTCTGTTGATAGATGGGAAATAAAACCCGTCAAACTATTGTCTGCGTCTTTGCCTACTCATACATCATCAGGTTACCCCCATCCATTATCATACTCCCCACTTTACCCCTGCTGCTCACGTTACTTGGACATTATCCGACATGACAGCAGCTTGAAAATATCTTACTGGGAGAACCCAAGGAAGAAGAAGGAAAAAGAACGCGCGCGCGCGCGTGTGTGTAAGGGGAGGGATCTCTCATCAGATTTCCTGCTCTATGATTATCGCTCCTGCGCGATCGATATCAATATTGATATCACGCTCAGTGATCGTGATGACATACATTAATTATAACACATCGAACTACACCGACGCGCTCCAATTGCAGCATCATGCCTGCGCTCGTTCTGTCACCACGCATCCCACATGGTTGAAATCTCCACATCCTAGCTTATCTAATACTTACTAGTATCAAACTTACTCAGTACTCAGTAGGACTGGTGCTTACACGTAACACACGTGCGGGACGATCTCACGCATGTCCACACACTGTCAGTGTGTCAGTGAGCACGTCTTGCAGTGCTGCCACTCAGGATATAACAAAAAAAGTATAAAATCTGTCCAGAAAAAAATATCAAAATTGCCTAAAAAAGTATAAATTTGTATCAACCTACCATGATTTGTTACCTTATACCTTATTACCGAATACATTATAGCCTAGGAATGATGTGTGCAATGTCAAGAGGAGTTGTCTCCTGAACTCTCAGTTTGGAATATTTCAATGCAGTGTTTCCCTTGTTTATTGTTTATTGTTGTTTATTATTGTTTATTGTTTCCCTTGTTTATTGGCCAGAAAGGTCTGTAAGGCAGTAAATTTGTGTGTGATGTGTTTGTGTGTGGCGAGGTCCTAGCACAGTGAGCAATGCATGTGCCTCGCCAGCTAGGGGGGTCCGGGGCATGTTCCCTCAGGAAATTTGTGGAAAAAAATGGTGCAATTTGGTGCATTCTAGCTATTCAGGACACATTGTGATTTGTATGAAACTCTTGAATCTCTTTTTCAAGTTATCAAAAGTTTCATGAGCGAGGCGGTGTTTTGGACAAATTTCTGTGTGGCGGCTGAGAATTTGAGTGAGGCGTCCCGCCTCGCTCGTGTCAATGCAGGGGGAAACACTGCAATGGTCTGTCATTTGGTCACTGACAGCAGAGAGCTGAGAGCAAAAACACTCCACTGAACAGCGCACACATTACTCCTGCAACAAGACTAAAAGTCCGAAGAGTTTTGATCATCTTTGGCAAAAAAAAACAATTATTTATGCATTAAAAAAGTATGAAAAAAGTATAAAAAGTACATTTTCTTAAAAAAAAGTATAAAGTGGCAGCACTGGTCTTGTAAACAATGTTTATATATAAATTTATAGTATTGATGATATCGTTTCATAACTAGAAAGGACTGTTGTCGCCAACTACATGTATCCCCCGTGATCTAGTATGAATGAAATATCTCTGTAAGGACGTAGAAGGTAGATAAAGTTAAATAAGTCACAAAGACAAAGGTTTGTTACACAACTCATCTGCCTGAGATGCATGTGCAAGTATGTTAAAATTGGTTGCCTTAGGGGTTTTGGTACGCGACACGCCTTCTCCCCAAGATGTGTAAGTATACGAAGTTTGCTCGCGCTAGGTCAATTAGGGGCCGAGTTATAGAGCGGAAGGAAAATATGATAAAGGTCAAGGTAAAGGTCAATGTCAAATAAAAACCGCAGTGACGTGGTTTTGGTACGCGACACACATTCTCCCCAAGATGTGTAAGTATACCAAGTTTGGTAGTGCTAGGTAAATTAGGGGCCGAGTTATAGAGCGGAAAGGAAATATGATCAAGGTCAATGTCAAGGTCAAATAAAGGTCGCAGTGACCTGGTTTTGGTACGCCACACACCTTCTCCCCAAGATGTGTAAGTATACCAAGTTTGGTAGCGCTAGGTCAATTAGGGGCCGTTATTATTATCCGCTAACGAGCTGAAAGAAATTGTACACGGTAGGCAAGCAAATCTTTTTTTATGAAATCTTTTTTTTTATTCTAACAATACTTGTTTTATACTTATAACGGCCCATATAATGGCGTTCAGATATGGGTGTCAGAGCGACTAATATCAACCGCACATCGCGCGTCAGGTATATAGGTGTGAATCGACCGACCGTAAACCCTCAATATCACGCTGAATGCGCGCACACAAACATGTTAACATCGAACACAGCGAAACCACAAGCTAATAAATAGACCTGCGAAAGCACCATCAAACACTCGAACACGTGCAAATAGAAGTGATGTTTGGACAGATTTAGGGCGCTATAGACCCGGGAGAAAATACAAGCGCAGCAAACACACGCGAACACACACGCGCGCGTCACCACAGCTGTGATATACACAGGAGAACATGAATAGAGATTATTCAACGCGACCCAGAATACCAGCACCACACATTATGTTTTCTATGGACGGCAATGCGTTGTGTTGTGCGCGTAATAAGAAAGAGCAATGTGCGTGCGTGTGCGTGTGTGCGTGCGTGCGTGTGTGTGTGTGTGTGCGTGCGTGTGTGTGTGTGTGTGTGTGTGTGTGTGTGTGCGCGCGCGCGTCGTTAGCGTGTTGAGAGAGAGAGAGAGAGAGAGAGAGAGAGAGAGAGAGAGAGAGAGAGAGAGAGAGAGAGAGAGAGAGAGA
>NW_014577422.1:193960-210182 GCF_000485595.1 Priapulus caudatus
GTGTGTGTGTGTGTGTGTGTGTGTGTGTGTGTGTGTGTGTGTGTGTGTGTGTGTGTGTGTGTGTGTGTGTGTGTGTGTGTGTGTGTGTGTGTGTGTGTGTGTGTGTGTGTGTGTGTGTGTGTGTGTGTGTGTGTGTGTGTGTGTGTGTGCGTGTGTGGTGCGTGTATGCTCATGTGCTCGCAGGGGTGGGTATGAGTTAGAAGCGCGGTGGTGGTGGTGGTGGTGGTGGTGGGGGGTGATTCTACACGTGGAAGTGATTACGACTAGCATTACACATAAGAACTTGGAGCAGTCAGCTTTACAGTGAAATATGATGTCAACTTGCTCATGTAATGAGGATTGAATAAACACACCCCTGGTGCAATGGTACACTGGTTATAATTACTCTGCCTATCATCATGAGTATGCTGTGTCCCTCATAAATCCATATAATAGTAATTCATCCATAGAGAGTATCCAGCTCTATATATATCAATATATGGGTGACACACTAGACGGCAATTAGCGAAAGCGGATCTGGCTCTATAAAGCCTTAAGATAGCAAGATAACATCATATTTCATGTTTTCACCGACTCAGTTCCAAGTGCCGGTCTGGCATTATATCAGTTTATAAATCGCTGTATAACCTGATATATGCATACGATTATAATATTATAATATTGAGGTGGGTGATTATGAACATAGATATTATCAAATTCATAATAGAAAATTTTCTATTATGCCCTTATGGACTCTTGATATTATATGAGCTATCTGTAGACATAGATCTGTTGCTATATGACTGCTGGCGTGCTGCCCTCATGAGACTGTACTGACATGGTAACGTTGATCTTGCTGTCGTACGGGTGAATAAAAATTATGTGCAATTGCCAAACCTAGATATAATAATATCAACCAACAGAGTATGGTAACTGTCCCTAGTGCCTCTACTATGTTAGGTTACATTAGTATACATGAGGTTACATTTTTATTGCACGGTTTAGCCGATTTAGTCTTATGTAAGCATGAACACACTCGTTTGTGTCACCATTCAGTGCATTCACCAATACTAACCGTTTTAATCACGATGACACGAGTGAGCACTGAGCACTGACAATCCGGACCTACGACTCATTTGCCCCGCGACAGTACTGACATGGGGAGAGATCGCACTGCACTTTACATGCAGGATCGTGGTTGATTTCTAACCCTTGGGCTCTTATCGATGTATACGCAGCCCGAGCGTCTCACAGGAAGTCAACAATCAGCTGACAGTCACAATCAAGGATGTTGGCAGGTTATACACGCAGCATGCAAGGCTTGTACAGCACATACATCCCTGCGAGCAGCAGTGTCTGTGTGGGTGTGGGTGTCTCCCCCCTCTCTCTCTCTCTTTCTCTCCCCACCCCCTCTGTGTGTGCGCGCGCGTGCGCATGTGTGTCTGTGCATCCGTGTGGTATGTATGTATGTTGTGCGTGTGTGTGTGTGTGTGTGTGTGTGTGTGTGTGTGTGTGTGTGTGCATGTGTGCGGTGTGTGTGTGTGTCTGTGTGTGTGTGCGTGCGTGTCTGTGTGCATACATGTGTATATATTTGTGTTGGAAGAGCCTAAGAAAAAGATCCTACCAAAAACGTGGTTTTTATAAGTAACCATCCTAAACAGATAAATATACATAATATGTTGCTAGCTCGTAACTACCACTAGCTGGAATTGAATGATCACACATGCCGCAACGGAAAGGTAAAATCACACAAGTCAGTGGCAGCAACTAAAAATTTAAACTATTAGTATTACACAGAATTAATTATTGACTGCATCTGAACACATAATGGCAAAAAATACGTGGAGTTACAGCCATTGCATCCAAAGACAATAGATGCTGATCTCATCTATATTATTAGGAGTGAGAATCCCTACTGTAAGGATTCTCACTCCTAATAATATAGATGAGATCAGCATCTATCGAGACTTGAAGAATGATGGGAGAATTAAGACCTTGCATGGCAATTTCCATGGCCACGGCACAGAAACTTGAGGCGAAAAAATATCCTTTTTATTTTTATCTTTATTTTTATTTTTATCTTTCTTCTATTTATATATATAACACTTTTTTTTCCGCCTCAAGTCCCTGTGGGCCACAGCACTGAAAAATATCTAAATACAACACAAGTAGAGAAATCGCATCTTGTAGCTGTAATAGTAGCATCAGCTAATACTCCCTGTACAGATGAAAAAGCCCCTAGCTGGACTATACTAGTAATGACAGGAGTCTATCAATAGACTTTTGATAGACTCATGGTATGGTGATTGAAAATCCATCAAAAATGTTATCAAGCCATTCAGGAAAAATTAATGCGTGAGATAAACCTTAGTTCTTACCAATACTAGCCACTAACGCGGTCAGTAGATGGGGAAATTTGCACTGTCGTTGAAAAACTGTGCTCAATTATCCCAGAAAGAAGAGACATGCAAGCTGGTGTCTCGAATACAGTAGGGCCTATTCAGTAATTCGCTGTGCAAATCGGGTGATATTAGAACATGATGGCTATGTATCAACATTGCAGCATGTGACACCTGTAAACTTGCACAACATATAGCGACCAGTATCGAATTTACGCAAACAGCAATAGCTGTACCATTTGTAGTGTAAATATGCAGTAAAATGGCAATTACCTTTACTTTAGCCTTTACTTTAGGATTTAGGTAGTTGTAGTACTACTACTACTACTACTACTAGTCCTAGATGTGGTACAGCTTAGTCCGTAGAGCTGATGAATCCTGCCCTCAATTGCTGGCAATTTCCTGAACTGACAGTGACAGTGTTAATGCCAGTCACAAATCAAAATACCTATTTCAGTATTTGTGTACGCACTCAGTACTGTCAGTACTCAGTAGGCCTAACTGTCAGTGTCACTAGTCGGATAGTCCCTCTGGACCCTCAGCGTGATCAGGCTATGTCGAACAAACTACCTATAGACGGACATGTACCGCAATCACCCCATTATATAAACTCTATACTTTAATAAATCAGAAGGTTCAACTTACTGTTACAATAGTGACATGTATCGACACAAACAACTTTCATCTGAAGGAAGTATCAAAACAAAAGTTTCAAACTTTTTGCGGTAGGAAATAAATCGCTGCGTATGCCATACTTCCGCCATCTAGTGGTAAAATAAGTTAACAATCGGCAACGATGATAATTTTGCACGTACACAAGTTAATGAAAATGTTTTACAATACCACTTATATATTGACATAATGGACTTCAGAAAACCTGGTCATCAAGCTTTAGTAGCAAGTCAATATTTTTTAAGGTAGTACTTCTATGCATGATGGGTCCGAAAATTACCCCCCCCCCGCCACATTATCTAGACGGGAATTTTATGATTTGTGTCGAGCTTGTAAATGTCAAAATAACCCAGTCACACTTAAATATATCTTAGATATAATTACATTCTTCTAGTATTTCAAATAATCTGTCAGAATCATCACGTAGTAATGTTGATACATGGGCTAAAATATACGAAATTAACGCGCTCTGAGAACAAAATTACTGTGGGCGATTACACGCGTGAGTCGTCACATCTGTCCTGCCATGCCACGAGATTTTAAATCGTAGGATGGCGACTAAAGATTAATTAAATTAGATAAATTATTCGTGCTTTAATACCCTGCCCCCTGGGGCGCAAATCCAGGGGGGGACAGGGGGACATGTCCCCCCCCACGAATTTGGATCACCATGATTTTGTGTGTAAGTGTGTGTGTGTGTGTGTGTGTGTGTGTGTGTGCATGCGTGCGTGTGCGCGCGTGCATCCATGTGTGTGTAGTATATACGCCTCACCAAGTATATCCTCACATATACGCAATAAACGGTGAGGTGACGTCAGCATTTACCGTTCTCCTCCTCGGAACTACTGGCCGAGCACTCCATCGCTACTCTCTTGTTGTTTGTCTGCCGGCGTGGTGGCGTCACAGCTAACATGAAGGCGGTGGCGCCACCACCGTCCATCTACACCGACTGTAGCCCCTCTATACGACGGTATGTATGATGCAGTATGTACAGGGCCACTCAAGTGCCACCATATCCACGTCAGCAGTACATAGTACACACACCTCAACAGTATGTATGGTCCACACCTCAGCAGTTCGTATTGGTACACACACCTCAGCAATATGTAACAGTATGGTCCACACCTCAGCAGTGTGTATAGTCAACACCTCAGCAGTACGTATGGTCCACAGACTCCACACATCAACAGTATGTATCGTACACACACATCAGCAGTATGTATGGTCCATACACCTCAGCAATATGTATGGTCCACACCTCAACAATATGTATGGTCCACACACCTCAGCAGTATGTATGGTCCACACACCTCAACAGTGCCAAAGTCCTCATGTCTTAGCAGTATGTAGCAATGCTCTATACATATGGGTTCAATGCGCGGCCAGGTAACACTGTCTGGAACCGTATATATATATATAGCCTGCAGGGCTGTTCCTAGGGACGAGCGAGCGCTGCCACGCTAACCGAAATTACAGCCGCGCTAAAAATTAGCGCAACATCATCATCATTAGCATCAGCAGCAGGACTGCTGCTTCTGTTGCTATTGTTGTTGCTGGTGCTACTGCTGTTGCGGTTACTGCTACTGCTACTCCTGCTGCTGCTCCTACTGTTGTAGGTCTTGCTGCTGCTGCTGCTGTTACTGTTACTGTTACTGTTACTGTTACTGTTACTGTTACTGTTGCTGTTACTGTTACTGTTACTGTTACTGTTACTGATGCTGCTGTTGTTGCTGCTACTGCTACTGGTGCTGTTGTTGCTGTTACTGCTGCATTTATGTTTCATTAGGTGTCACCACCGCGGGCGCCGCCGCCGCTGCTGTCGTCTGCTATGTCCGCTGCTTCACCTATAGCAGACACGTCCGTGCTCATACTATTACGAGTCTTAGTGCCTGGCACAAAAGCCGTGTTTTCTGCACGGGCTTATAATGGCCGCTTGCGGCTTAGTACGTACGGTGCGGGAACACTGGGCAGAGCCTTCACGATGCTGAGACGAGACCGCTTCCTACTAATAAAAAATAATGTAAAAAAAACAATGTAAAAAAAATAAATTCCATCAAATGTTCCTCTCAGTCTTCTCGCTCTCTCCATCACACACACACCCCCCCACATTTCAAAATGGATTTGCGCGCCTGCCTGCCCCTAACCCTAACCCTAACCCTAATCCTAACCCTAACCCTAACCCTAACCCTAATCAGTCACCATCTTACGTCACAATCAGTTGTCCTATTCTTCAGTCGCCATCCTACGATTTAAAAACTTGCTGCCAGGCCGCCGTATGAGACACGGCTGAAGAAAATTATCTTGGCAGTCAACGGTGAACGACGCACAAGCGCCATCTGCACGCACATTAGTATCGGCATAGCGGGGAACCCAGGGCGTGAAGCTGCGAGCAAAGTGAATATTATCGACCGGATTATACCAAGCACACGTGCATGCTGTCAGCCTGCCCGGCTCAGGGTAAAAGACCGACCGTAAGAATATTATCTTGGTAGTCTACGGCGACCGACGTCCGAGACCCAATTCCCTGTATGTATAGGCATCAAGTGAAATTCATGGCGCGATGCTGCGAGAAAAGTGAATATTATATATCAGATTTGCCCATGCACTGACACGTGCTGGCAGCCCGCCCGGCTCCAGTTTGAGCGTATAAAAACGGCCGAAGAAAATTATCTTAGCAGTCAACGGCGACCGACGTCCGAGGCCCAATTCCCCGTATATTAATATAGGCATCATGCGAAATTTATGGCGCAATGCTGCGAAAAAAGTGAATAATATATCCGATTTGATCATGCACACGTGCTGGCAGCCCGCCCAGCTCCAGTTTGAGCGCATAAAAACGGCCGAAGAAAATTATCTTAGCAGCCACCGGCGACCAACGTCCGAGGCCCAATTCCCTGTACGTATATATTAATATAGGCATCATGCGAAATTCATGGCGCGATGCTGCGAGAAAAGTGAATATTATATATCCGATTTGACCATGCACACATGCTGGCAGCCAGCCCGGCTCTAGTTTGAGCGTATAAGAACGGTAGAAGAATATTGTCTTGGCAGTCAACGGCGACCGACGTCGCAGCGCTATTTGCCCATACATTAGCATAGCTGGGAATCGTGGCGCAATGCTGCGAGCGAAGTGAAGCATGTAGATAAGATTTTACCATGCACACGTGCTATCAGCCTGTCCGGCTCCAGTTTGAACGTATAAAAAAGGTCGAAGAATATTATCTTGGCAGTCAACGGCGAACGACGTCGCAGCGCCATTTGCCCATATATTAGCATAGCTGGGAATCGTGGCGTGATGCTGCGAGCGAAGTGAAGCATGTAGATAAGATTTTACCATGCACACGTGCTGTCAGCCTGCCCGGCTCCAGTTTTAACGTATAAGAACGGCAGAAAAAAATTACATTGGCAGTCAACGGCGACCGTCGTTGCAGCGCCATTTGCCCATACATTAGCATAGCTGGGAATCGTGGCGCGATGCTGCGAGTGAAGTGAAGCATGTAGATAAAATTTTACCATGCACACGTGCTGTCAGCCTGCCCGGCTCCAGTTTAAACGTATAAAAATGGCCGAAGAATATTATCTTGGCAGTCAACGGTCACCAACACACCAGCGCCATCTTCATGTACATTAATATCGGCATAGCGGGGAACCCAGGGCGTGATGTTCCAAACAAAGTGAATATAATAAATCGGATTTAACCAAGCACACGTGCTGTCAGTGCTTAGGGGGTATCTCAGCATAGATTTATGGAATAAATTGTTATCAGTAGACCTGTGCTTATTATTAGGAGAGCGCCTTGGCCTGCAATGTATATATTGCCTGGAATTTGATTGTAGAGATTATATATATATATATATATATATATATATATATATATATATATATATATGAATTATGATATTACTTAACAAATAATTAATTTTCTAGTTTTTTTGCAGCACGCTATGATCTTGTCACTCAAACTATGCGTAGACATCGAATCAATATACTGCTTATCTTGCATTCGACATATTAATACATCAAAACATTGTAATACTTTCGGCAGGTATGTTTATTTAGGCAAAACTTTGCAACACAGAAGCATCTAATTCTATATGTATTAATCACAAAACACACTAATCGACTTTCAATTGGTTTTGAAATGAATGATAATGACATTATATTTGTTTATCACAGTGTACACCATTCATGTGCAACAATTGGTAACATGCCAGCTTTCTAGGTATAGTTTCAGCTCATTGATAAACGTCACAGAATTATATACTAGTGAAAATTTGTACATAATGAAAAATAATATCTAATCATGGAGTCCTAGCATGAACATATCTATTCTCTCGCTTTCTTTTCCCTTCTCTCTATCTCTCTCTCTCTCTCTCTCTCTCTCTCTCTCTCTGTCTCCTATTTATCTATCTCTAGCTTGCTATGTATTTCTCAACGTACGTATGTATATGTACGTCAGTGTTTCCTTGTTTGCTTGGTGTGTATGTGTGTGTGCGTGCGTGCGTGCGTGTGTCTGTGCATGTGTACATAAATATATGTATTTGTGTATACATCTTATTATATTGACACATGTGCAGTTCTAGCTATAGCGCAACATTCACTACGGAACGTTTGTTTCGCAGCGCTATGTACACCAGGCGGTTGGATGAATCACATCCACGGCTCCCAACCGACCCACGTGCGACCAAGCAAGCTGGGTTCTGTAGCCTGCTCTATGATGCACTGCACCTGCTGCTCGACTGTGAGGCCCTCTGGTGGCAGCTGGGCACGCAGATCCGAGCGTGGGTCACCGAGAACAACGTTGGTCATTTGTTTTAATGCCTCATGCTTTCTGTGACCGAGTGCCAACTCCGCTCTGAAATCATCCACACAAATATCACTCATTAAGCATTAAGTACACACAATGAAGACAAATTCCTTAATTCCAATTATGCAGTGGAAAATATTGAATTTCGAAGGTCGATTGCAAAAAACACATTCTAAAGTGTAACACACACAAAGATCAGAAGTGAATAGTAAGCATTCTATTACCCACCATGTGTAATTCTATTATTTAATCAACAGCTAATTCTATTATGCAGTTCTGAAAAGGGACGAAATTTCAGTTGCATGCAGTTTTCTTTGCTGAATTGAGAATATGGTTTTTACCACAAACACACAGACAACGATATATATATACGTTCACTCATTTACTTTGTGATATGAGCTGGGTTAGCCCCAATCAACTTGCTCCTGGCGACACCTATTGTTTGTTTTGGGTACCACTCCTGCACCTGCTCTCCTTGATCCGATTCATTGGAATGTATATCCTTGTCTGCTAACCTTTCTGCAGTTGCCTAATAAAACAAACAAAGACGTGAGATGGTTATGGGTTATGGTTAGGGTTGGGGTCGGGGTTAGCATTACAGTTAAAGTTCGGATTAGGCTTAAGACAAGAGTTAGGCCTAGGTTGAGGGCTAAGGTTAGGGTTAGTGTTGTGGTAATGACTATAGGGTTATGGTAATGACTAACGTTACGGGCAGAGTGAGCCGCAGTTTCAGAGTCATTCGAGGTCACGCTACCACCTGCTCTCACCTTCCAGTCGATGGACGGCTCCTTGATGAACACATCGAGAGTGTTAAGCAGCAGTCGGTGGTTGTCACGCAGCGCTCGCAGCGTGTGCACCATCGTCTGGTAGAGCAGGCCACGTCGCTGGCCCTCGTGCGGCAGCAGCAGCTGCAGGAACTGCCGCGTCAGCCGCACTGGCATCAGCTCCGGTATAGGGAGGCACTGTAACAGATAGAAGTCTTTGAGCAAGTAAGCGCAGCAGCTTATTCCGCTTTTGTTGTTTGGGTTTCTTCTTCCTCTTCTTCTTCTTCTTCGTCATCGTCGTCGCTGCCGCCGCCGTCTTCTTCTTCTTCATCTTCTTCTCCCTCTTCTTATTCTTATTTTCTTCTGCCTCCTCTTCCTCCTGCTCCTCCTCCTCACCCTCTTACTTCTTCTTCATCTTCTTCTTCATCCCCAGGGCAGAGTATTTGACTCTACAAGCAGAAACTGGCATCCCTGCAGAGTATGTACACCCCATAACAAGGGGCTCATAATCACCCACTGCCCCTGATGACGACGATGCCACCAACCTATCCCGCTCTTCCCTCCCACGCATTTAACTCTTCCTTCCCCCTAGATTTACCTTCACTTCTTTTCTGCCCTTCCTCTCCTCCCTACACTTACCTCATTACACATTTTTCTCCTCCCCTTATTTACCTTCCCCTCTCCTCCTTCCCACATTTACCTCATCCCTCCCTCTCCTCCCCACACTTATCTTCCACATTTAACCTCCACTCCTCGCCCAGATTTTACGCCCTCGCCTCTCCCTCCCCTACATTTACGCTCCCCGCGTCTCCTCCTATCCCACAATACCTTCATCCTCCCTCTCTCCCCAGCATTAACCTCCCCTCTCCATCTCTACCGCACATATACCGTCATCCCTTCCCTCTCCTCCCGCACATTGTATCTTCCTCCCCATGTCCTCGTCGATAGTTACTCCATCCCTGCCTCTGCCTCCCACATTTTATCATCCCACCCATTTACTTGTCGCTCCCCCTCTCCAACATTACGCCCTCCTCGTCCGCCCAATCCTCCCACATTTACCTCCCTCCCCCTCTTCCCACATTCACTCTTACGGCCCTCCCTCTCGCCACGCACCTGGGGTGGCTGTGGCCGAAGGCATGGCCAAAGTCGATGCCGACCATGCCGCCGTCCTCCTGGCTGACCATGAAGTTGGAGAGGTGGCGGTCACCGACGCCGACGACGTAGTGACAGACGCTCAGCGTAGCGTGAGACTTTTATGAAGTGCGTGCGCAGCGCAAGGAAGGGCTTCCGGAGAGGCGCTGAGACGCAGGAAGGCCTGCCTGCAGAGATGAGTGAGAGTGAGGGGGGTGAAGAGAGTGAGAGAGGGGGAGTGAGTGAGAGAGCGAGAGTGAGCGGGGAGTGAGAGTGAGCAGGGAGTGAGAGAGACAGAGAGTGAAGAGGTGGGAAGTGAGAGGTGAGTGAATGTGGAGGAGGGGGAGTGAGAGGTACAGGAGTGACAAGAGAGGAGCGAGAGGTGGGACGTGAGAGGGATGAGCGGAGGTTGGGAAGTGGAGAGAGGAGAGGAGAGGTGGGCAGTGAGACGAGGGAGAGTGAAGGAGGAGTGAGAGAGGGAGAGTCAGAGCTGGGAGTGAGAGAGGGAGAGTGAGAGGGGAGTGAGAGAGGGAGAGTGAAAGAGTGAGAGGTGGGAGTGAGAATGAGAGTGAGGGAGGAGTGAGAGAGGAAGAGTCAGAGTTGGCGGTGAGAAGGGGGACGTGACCGAGGTGGGAGAGGAGATTGGAGAGTGAGACGAGTGGAAGAGAGGGGGGAGTTGGGAGAGACGTGTGATAGAGAGTGGGGGAGTGTAAGAGGAGGAGAGGCGGAGGAGAGAGAGAGCAAGAGCGAGCCGATCGAGCGCGGAGATTAGAGAGAGGAGTAGAGTAGAGAGAGAGAGAGAGAGAGAGCAGGAGAGAGAGAGGAGAGAGAAGAGAGCCATGAGAGGAGAGAGAGAGAGAGAGCAGCAGCTAGAGAGAGAGAGAGAGAGAGAGAGAAGAGCGGGAGAGAGAGAGAGAGAGGAGAGAGGAGAGCAGCAGAGAGAGAGATGAGAGAAAGAGAGAGAGAGAGAGAGAGTGTATACGTGTGAGAGTGAAAAAAAGAGCAAGAGATAGACGCAGAGAATGTGGACGAAGAGGGGTCGTGAAAGATGCAGGACGTGCCTGCAGATAGAGAATCCAAGACAGAAAGACGTCAAAGAGAGATACGATAAAGGGAAACTCACGGCTGGTAAAGTCTATCATCTACTCATTCCTGGATGAAAAGATTGCACCAGCAACTAGTCCAGTTATATACCAATATTTACCAAAATTATAATCCATAGTCAATTAGGAATTAAGCTGTTAAGAACTTTAAAACTGGACTTTTGTGATACATACCAGTAGGAAAACACATCAGAATATAGGTCCCAGTATGAAAACAGTGATAGTAATTGTTATGACTACTATTAGAACAACTTCTAGCGGTAAATCACGTTCAATAACCTATGTCCGTTATTCCTGGCGTATCTATGATGTCGATTTACAGCTTCAGAATTTCACACCATCTCCACACCTGCTGTAGAAGCGTAGGAGAGGTATGACACATTCTTACCTGAGCAGATCTGGGGGCACCATGCTCTCTCTCTCTCTAAACGACCGGACGGTGTCTGACTTAGAGCACTGGACGAACGTCCTAGCATACAGCTTAACATGGCTGGCTGCCCTCTTGCTCTCAGACGCAGTTAGAGCTGTAGCTGCCCACTTGTTGAAGTGTTCGACTGGATTCATGCTGCCGAAACAACGAAAAAAATTCACGATCACAACATGATGTGGTGCATTGCAGTTTTCTCAATTTCTGTTCTATGTTTGACATTTGTTGCTCTTAATTTTTTTATCGTCATTAAACCAATTTTTCTTATCATGATATAATGTGTTTGTTTGGTTGGAATTTGTATAGTGGGTAAACGTGTCAAATGATTGGCTGCTTACTAGCTGTAGTAGGCGTCATACTGTTGCTGAGTCATCGCCTCTTGCAATAACTGCTTCAGAGGTTTGGTTCTAGGCACCCACTCCAACAGTCCAAGCCTTCAAGATAATAGTTAAGTAAATAAATATGAGAACTACGTAAACAATAAATACGAACCCATGCAATTGATCTATGTTCAAAATCAAAATATTGTGATCAATGGAGACAAAAACAAGAAATCACTGCATCATTGCAAGAAGCAAGAAAAAAAACGGATATAAGAGATTGCGGTGCCACCTACAGTCAACTTTATGTACAAATATAAAAGGAACAGCAATAATAGTGTTTGCCATGAAAGTGAACTTGGTTTCAGGAAATAGAAGGATCGCTGGTGAACATCACAGGTGAAACACACATACCTGGTGCTCATGGGCACAACAGCGTAGGTCCTAAGACGTAGCGCCCTCTGGCGGCAGGCAGCGTCTGCATCTAGACTTCGGTTCATGATGTCGAACAATTGCTCCAGCCTCTGATCCTGTCTGATAAGTTGATTAGTCACAAAAACAGTACACAATTTCAAGGTAGTTTCCCATGCGCGGATGTAAACATGTTGGGGCTGCACTTGTCCGCGGCGCTTTGCATGATGGGATATGATCCGTAAGTATAGAAAAAATGAACGTTCTTACGTCTCCGTAAGGATAGCCACGGCGTTTTTTATCATAGAAGTATGCAGGTTCTATGTAGGTTGGCAGCTAGATACAATAATGTAACCCAAACACAGGTGTAGGGGGTACCCTACGCCTGTCTTTCGGTTACATTATTGAATATTGTATCTAGTTGGCATCCAGGTAGCAGGCATTAGCTTTACGAGTGTAGCCCCTCCGCTCCCGTGGGGGAGCGGAGGGGCTACACTCGTACTCGTAGAGCTAAGCAGGCATATGTATTTATGATGATGAATTATGATATTGATAGACATTACAATAACACAAGCCTATGATAAAAACACTAAGTAAATTCTAACAATAACTAATGTTAGGACTACACTGTTTTTTATCTAGTGGTACTATCTAAAATATTGAGCCATGGTTATTTTTATTTTTTAATATTAATAAATTACAGTCAAGTATTTTAGTCATTATACATTGTCTAAAATGTTGCTCAAAAGAATATTAGTAATACAATATCCTTTATTTCAGGCTTGAGGCGTACGATCGTAACCACAACTTCCGGCAGAATGACGGAGCAGACGCTGCGCCAAAGTGGAAAATGAGCCGTCCGGATGACACACTCTACCACGACATCACCAGCAGTTCTACTGTGCCGTTAGTGACAACCCACCAAGTTAAATCCTTCTTACCACCTGATGATGATATCAAAGAATCCGCTAGGGGTCTTTACTCCAACCGCTTCCTGAGATTTGTTCGATCTGCCATAAGTACGTCCATTCAAGGGAGTATTTTCATTAGAGGACTGTGTCGGGCAGAAATGAAGAAACAGGTTTCTTATTATGTGGACATTGACCTTCATCAGGCTGGTGTTATAAATAGTGCTCAATGTGAGTGTGCTGCTGGATGTGGACCTTTTGCTCATTGCAAGCATATTTTAGTAGTTCTGCTGGCTCTAGTAGATCATTGTGCTGGAAGACAAATGTCAATAGACCTTACATGCACATCACAGTTGCAAACATTTCATAGGCCTAAAAATGTATACAGTGGATCACCAGTAAAAAGTGACTCTTTAGGCATTCTTGGCATGCAGGACCTCATTTTTGATCCTGAACCTGACCACTGCCGTGAAAGTGACATAACATTTCAGACAAGGGTGCACAATGAGGCCATTGGCTATGCTGCTAGGACATCCCATAGGATCCCTCTGCTCCAGCTCATCCCACCAGCAAATATGTATGCCCTCAACAATGATCATGATTATTTAGAGAAAAATCTAGAGGACAACTTCCTAGACACTATACATGTTGCCAGTATCACTACAGATGAGGCTCTGGCAGTGGAGAAGAGGACAAGGGACCAAGCACGGAATAAAAACTCGTTTAAAATATGGGCGACAGAGCGTACAAAACGCATTCACTCGTCAAATTTCGGGCGCATTCTCAAGTGTACGGATCGCACAGACAAGGTGAAATTAGCTCGTTCCCTTCAAACAGTGAGCGACTGCAGGGCGGCACCACTACTTCATGGGAGGAAACATGAACCTATTGCTATACGACAATTTGAAAGGAAACATGACGTAAAGGTATCTCCGTCTGGCATTGTCGTTGACATAGATACCCCTTATCTTGCTTGTTCGCCAGATGGCGTCATTGATCACGAGACACTAGTTGAGGTTAAATGTCCCTATGTAGCGAAAGACAAAACCATTACCCCAGTGACAGTCCCTTATCTGAAACGCGAAGAAGGCAGTAGTAGTGATAACGCTCTTGAACTTGATAAACGTCATGACTATATGTACCAGGTTCAAGGTCAGCTAGCTGTCACAGGCAAGAAGAAGTGTCTATTTGTTGTGTTTACCTTAGTTGACATGAAAGTTATTGAAATCTTGAGAGATGACACTTTCGTATTGCAAATGAAAAGTGGTTTAAAAGACTTCTACTGCAGGTTTTTCAGGCCCCAGTTGCTGCAGAAATTTTTATATAGGGAAACGGACAGATATTGTTGGGATTGAATACCGCGTGATACGGCGCTTGATACTTTCGCGGTTTTCTACCGTCCTAGCACGGGTAATGCGAGATACCGTGTTTGATGCTGTCGCGGTTTGCTACCGTCGTAACACGGGTAACGCGGGATAACCCTGACCTTCTACCTGAGCCCCTCCCGGTCACCGGCATTACCTGAGATCCTCGCCTCCCTTAACGAGGAACATGTACTCGTTCTCGTCGTGTCCGCGTATCGTGATGCGCTTCGGCAGCCGCAGCGACTTCATCACAAGCACCTTCTCATCGAAGCCAGCGATCTTCACGTGATACTCCGGCATCGGCTTGCTCCTACCTCTATACTGACCTGCAGGGAACATTCACGTGCTACTGCTGTTCCACTCGCCTCTCTCCCTTCCTCCCGATAAAACGAATGATATTATTCCAAGAAAGATCTTACATGATGTAAAATATACATCGACATTAGTGTTGATACCACACGCACGCACGCACGCACGCACACGCACACGCACACGCACACGCACACGCACACGCACACGCACGCACACGCACTATATATTATATATATTATAGCTGCAGGTTTACGGGATTTCTCGGACTAGGTTGCTACTTGTAGTCGCGGTGATTTTTGTACTGGGTGATGCCTTTAGGAAGGATAGACTGTGGGCAGCGTTCGCGGGCATGAACTCACCAGGTATTTCTATCTGGCAGGTGGCTGGCGAACTGTGGAAGTCTGTGAGCCACGTGGAATACTCCTTTAGGTTGCCCGGTGAATCCGCAGCCTTCGTCTTCATTTCCTTGCCGAGAGCCGACAAGACCTGGAGATGTCAAGCGACCATTGCATTACACATGAAATGTAATCACTAAATTTCAATTAAACCAACAATGTCCAATAGTATTGATCTGTATAAGGGTATATGGTTGATCTCGCTTGAAGTGTGCCGGTTTGATCTCGTTCAGGCAGGTTAATATCGCATGTTGCCCGTAAACTTTAGACCTTATGTGAACATGGCTCTGATCTATCCAAACTACATATGTTATATATTATATATTTTATATAATGAATATTATAATAAATAATAATGAAGAATTTTATATAACTATATAACCTATGTAAAATAGGTCATCAGTGAATGGGCAACGTGAGTAACAACATAATCCACCTATCTGTCTCAGTGAGTTAGCTACGCTCCTCTTGCATGTTATTGCTAGGTTGGTTGAGCTAGACTAACTTAACGTGTATTTTTCACGTGCACACGCCGAATTGTCATTTGAGCGGCAATTCATTGCCAAGCATTGTTCTTTGGGATGTCCTATTGATTACGACAACGATTGGCTAGAGGCGCCCGTCGACCACCGAGGAGAGCAGGTCCCTTTCTCTCTCACTCTCACACACTCTACCTCCCTCCCTCCGTCCCTCCAACCCCCCTTCCCTTCCTCCGTTCGTCTACCTCTCCCTCTTTCTCCCTTCCCCCCTCTCTCTCTCTCTCTCTCTCTCTCTCTCTCTCTCCCCCCCTCACTCTCTTTCTTCCTCTCCCCACTTCCTTCCCCTACCCTCCCCCTCTCCATCTCACTCTATTCTCTCTCTCTCTCGTTCACCTGGTTCGCGTCAGCTGCCGCCATCGCTAGCAGCTTGCTGCCATCGCGCCCACACTTCTCCTCTACTTCTCTCGCCCATGTCCTCGTGAAGACACTCCAGTAGCGCCCTCTCCCGCCTGGCTCCTCCTGGCTCCTCCTGGTGGTGTCAAACAGGCTCGCGTAGATCTTACGGAATCGCGCGGGGAAGTCGGCGCGTCGCGTCATCAGCAGCGGCCGTGCGTCGGCCACAAAGTCGCTGAAGAGCATGTGCGGAGAGCTGAGCTGCTCCAGGGAAGCCACCAGCTGCTGAAGCTGTATACGGAGATAAAGAAACAGTGAGAGCATTGAAGGAAGTTACCAGCTGCTGCAGCTGTAT
>NW_014577422.1:210192-218296 GCF_000485595.1 Priapulus caudatus
CACGGGTAATGCGAGATACCGTGTTTGATGCTGTCGCGGTTTGCTACCGTCGTAACACGGGTAACGCGGGATACTGCGCTTGATGCTGTCGCGGTTTTCTACCGTCCTAGCACGGGTAATGCGAGATACCGTGTTTGATGCTGTCGCGGTTTGCTACCGTCGTAACACGGGTAACGCGGGATACGGCGCTTGATGCTGTCGCGGTTTGCTACCGTCGTAACACGGGTAACGCGGGATACTGCGCTTGATGCTGTCGCGGTTTTCTACCGTCGTAACACGGGTAACACGTGATACTGCGCTTGATGCTGTCGCGGTTTGCTACCGTCGTAACACGGGTAACGCGGGATACTGCGCTTGATGCTGTCGCGGTTTGCTACCGTCGTAACACAGGTAACGCGGGATACTGCGCTTGATGCTGTCGCGGTTCGCTACGCGCGATACCGCGGTGGATGCTGTTGTTGTATATATATATATATATATGTTTGTCGTGAAATAAAGTGGTCCTGTGTGTAAACCAGGCTCTGTCGTTTCTGTTGGCTACCGCGGGGTTTCCGGGCTCGGACCTGACGACCTTAACCCACGTGCAATCACTAAAATAGTCAAATTAAAAATTGCATGTAGATTTCTGGTTTTGCGAGTAGATTTTTAATCCACTCGCAAAAAATTGCGAGTGGTTTTAAAAGTTAAATTCTATCCCTGACTGTATTATGATTTGATTAATGCTTATTCTTATAACTATGAAAACAGGTTTTTTGCCAAAACAAATTATTTATTCTATGCCAGTAAAATAGAATAGATGTACATGTAGACTGATCACCAGAACAGTAGAGTATTTGAAACCTCCTTTACAATGTAATTGTAATGCACTGTATGAAATGTTCATCGGTCACAATAAAATGATTAAATGTGCATGGTTGTTTTTATCTATTACTCAAAATTCACTGCCCCCATTCAGGCATTTGTGGGGACTATGCAAGGCCGCATGTTACAAAGCATGAAACAAACAAACTGGATGCGACTACCAAGCACAGTCTCAATGTCGTTTAGCGGAGTGCACAATATTTTGTATGTCTTTGCTAGTCCTATTACACGCTCCACGTGTACCCTTTTGGAGGCAATTTTCCTGTCCTTTGTTAGCTCCACTACACTGAATTGATTGCCTTTCTTCAGAAAAGTAGGGATGTTCACTGTTATATCCCTTGTGGCAAAAATATCTTGGACATCAAATCCCTTATCGACCATTATGGAATCCTTCGGGTCGCATAAGTCCACTAGATGGGTTCTTTCAACGAACATCCGGTCACTGGTTGATCCTCCGAAAGCTGGAGGAATGAAGCTTACCAGTCCCCCAGGAGTAATGCCAGGAACAGACTTCAGTGTGTTTCTATTCTTGTAAGTAGAATATGTTATTTGTTGTGCCCTAGGGTTTTTTGGCTTCTGGATGGGAAACTCCACACCATCTAGGATGACTCGTGTTGAAGGGTACAACCTCTTAAAATCGGTGGGGTTGTAGAATCTAACTAAATCCCTGCTTGGCCATAAGTTCAGTTTTTGCCACTTACAGTACATGAAATTAATCCAGGTCACAAATATGTTTGAAACGGTCTTTTCACAAACACCAAAGTTATAGGCAAGCTCTAGGTTCGGCGTATGACGGCGTAATTTGACAAGAGTCAATAAGAACTGATTTTCTGCAGAGATATTTCTTGGGGTTGTTCCTCTGTAGTTTAAGCAGTATGCACCTTTGCCTAGAGTTGAAAGGGCAAATGAAAATGTCTCATAGTCATTAAGCCCTGAGTAATAGTGCAGCATTTTTTTGTTAGCTGATAGTTCAACAATGCTCCACTTTGCTGGCAAAGGAAGTGTCTGTGTTTGTGTGTCACAAGCAGAAGTAACAATGTCCTCTCTGTCAGGAAGAACAACAGCGTCACTATCATATCCAACCTCCTGTTCCATCAGGTCCAGCCCAACATCAAAAGACGGTTCGAGATTCTTAACGACATCACGATCCTTTGCTCTTGCTGTCCTCGCTAGGCAAGAGGGGGTCTGTGGCTTCGTCCACTGAAATGATGATGGCACTGCACCCTTCTTCAGCCTCCGCCTCTCTCTGGTTGTACCTGAAAAGATATAAAGCAAATCCATAAAATATTTCAAATTTTTTTTATCAATCACATAATTCATATTGTTGTGACTTTAATAACTTTATGGGGAGACATCAAAAATAATATTATAAAGGAAAAAATACTAGTAACCTGAAGGGCTGACACTGGCTCAGTGACTGAGACTAAGTAGTTAATGATATTTAATATTATTTATTATTTCTCTTTATTAATTCTACAATTTTTAGTATAAACAATTCATATTTAGGCTTTTTTTACCTGGAGGAGTTCAACTGTCTCTGATAAAATGATTTGATATGAATTGAATTGAATTTGAAAGTAAAAATTAGAAGTTAATATACCTAATTAGTAGTTATTAGAAGTAAAATTAGAAGTTAGTTACCGTGGAATGTGGAGCCCTCAAAATCATCCTCTTTGAAGTGATCTGCACAAACAACATTGCTTATCTTATGTTTGAATTTGTCCCTTTTAATTGCAACAAGCCATTTTCGACAAAGTTTTTCATCAGAAGGGAATTTGAAGCCACCTCTTTTTGAACAAAACGGAACACAACATAAACAGACCATGATTTATTATGAGGTATATTGATTTATGATTTATTATCGGTACACTGTACATACTAACGCTGTCTGCTGTGCGCAGAGGTGCTGTTATGGTCGGAGCGCCATCTATCGGCTAACAAGAACAGGCGTGGTCCTCATTAGTGGTAGGATCGGAGGGAGGACGGGGAGGAAGGAGAGGAGACAGGCAAAAAAGGAGAGAGAAGGTGGAAGATCTGAGGAAAGGAAGTTGAGGAAGAGAAGGTTAAGAAAAAAGAGGAGGAGAAGAAAGAGGAGGAGGAGAAGGAAGAGGCAGATGAGGAGGAGGAAGGGAAGGAGGAGGAGAAGGGGGAAGAGGAGTACCTGAGACATGTCCATGCAGGTAGAGAGAGTAGCCAGCAGTCTGTGTAGGTAGGCTTCAGCCTCCGCTCCCGCTGCGTCAACAGTAAACGTGTAGTGTTCACGACTGAGGTTTAGAGGGTAGATCAGTGCCTGCAGAAGCAAAGCAGCAATGACAACACACCGTGAGAGTCATAAGCTATTAATCACCACAAAGCTCTAAACTAATTACAGCTATTATTCATTACAAAATGCTATCTAACTTCAGGTATTAATCACATTCATTATTAGTCATTATTTCAAAATTCATTATATTATACATTCCTTATACATTTACGTATAGCCCCGATGCAGAGAGAAGGGCTACACGGGTAGAGCTAGCGATGTAGGTGGAGCAAGCCTACCTGTGGGTAGGACTCAGCGATGGAGAGCAGGATTCCCTGCACTGCCCTTGCTTCACGCTTGTCTAGCAACGCCACCATCTGACTGATCCAGCCGATGAACATCCAGCATGGCACGCTCTCCACCTGTGTGGCACACGCAAAGAAAAAATCATTCTGCCAGCAGTAATGTAACACACGTCGCTTTATACCTGTCAGTTCACTCACTGGTTTATCTAGTAATATCACCTGTATATTCTAGATAACAGTATGCTCTCTTACACCCGATTTCACAAATAACATCCACTGTGAAACGCCTACATAATATAAGACATTGGTCCATAAACAATGACCTTTACTTGACCTGTATGTACATCCTACCAAGTACAAGCTCTCACCTGAATCGTTGCAACATGGGTGTGACAAAAACCAAAAATTGACACGAGAAGCTCAAAGGTCAGCATAAGAAGATCAAGGTTTACAGTGAGACTGTCTTCAGTTACATGCAGTGGGAAATATTCAACATTTATGAATTGGAATTGGTCCTCTCACGATGCTGGTTTACTGCAGTGCTACCTTGTTACTCAGCAGCCCTCTGCCAGCATACCTTGCTAGTGAGCAGGGGTAGTGTGTCAGGGTACAGGTCCACTAGCTGCAGTAGCCGTGGGAAGCTGTCTCTTGCCTCGGACGACCCCAGCGCCATCGCGCGAAGCAGCGACGTGATCACTGTCTCAGCGTAGCCATCGGTTGGCAAGACGGTGGTGCCATCTACGGTAACAATTGTCACACGAAAATGTCAAAGCTGATGTTCGTGCAGAGCTGCGAAATTTCATGCACTTTTTTTACATATTCTTAGACATTCGTTTAAACTATAGTGTAATACAGAAATATAGAAAACCACGCCTCGAATTGAATAAAAGTCAATAAGATCACAACAGAGTATTTGGAAATCAAATTCGAAATCGCCACATTAAAAACATCAAAAATTTGGTGTTTTTTTTACTAAAAAGTAAAGCAAAGACAAACGTAAATGATTCACGCTCGAGGGCGCCACCTCTGCCGTCTCCGCGCGCGTCTACATACCGTCCTCCCGGACACGCAGGAAGTAGTCGCAGTAGCTTGCCATCGCGACGTGAGCTGCGGATGGGGAGGAGGCGAGGGATGCTGACGATTCCTCCTCGTCACCGACATCAACGGCTTCCCGGAGCTCCCGGAAGCCAGCGCTGATGAGTCCTGACACAAGCTGTTGACAGGGAGGAAGCTGGTGACACACGAGGAAGCTGTTGACACGGAGGAAGCTGGTGACATGGAGGAAGCTGGTGACACGGAGGAAGCTGGTGATGACACGGAGGAAGCTGTTGACACAGAGGAAGCTGGTGACACGGAGGAAGCTGGTGACACAGAGGAAGCTGGTGACACGGAGGAAGCTGGTGATGACACAGAGGAAGCTTGTGACATGGAGGAAGCTGGTGATGACACGGAGGAAGCTTGTGACACAGAGGAAGCTGGTGATATGGAGGAAGCTGGTGACATGGAGGAAGCTGGTGACACAGAGGAAGCTGGTGATATGGAGGAAGCTGGTGACATGGAGTAAGCTGGTGACATGGAGTAAGCTGGTGATATGGAGGAAGCTGGTGACATGGAGGAAGCTGGTGACACAGAGGAAGCTGGTGACACAGAGGAAGCAGCTGGTGACACGGAGGAAGCTGGTGACACGGAAAAAGGGTCACAAGGAGTTGTTGCAAGCCACATGATATTCGCAAGTAATGCCGATGTCACACTTACACATCTATATATACGTACATACACAAACACATACACACATGCACGCACGCACGCATGCATGCACGCACACACACATAATTGTAATTATGATATATATATATATATCTAGAGTTCCATTCATTTAACAGAGGCCTACCACCGATCAGCCCACCTACTCAAAACGCGCTACAAACCATGTTGTAAAATCCTAAATAAGCTGTAAATCTTCATCAATCCTATAAAGTTATCTTAACGAGCGGCGTAAGCTGTAACTTACCGCGGTGTGGTCGTGCTCCCGAGCTCCCGCGACTAGGGATAGCTTCTCCCGTGTGGCTGCAGGTAGCGTATGCAGGCTGGCAGGCCGCGTAAGCACCTCCCGCGCCACCGCCTCTATAGAGCGACCCTTCAACAGTAGGTTCTCCCTCGCCAAGCCTCGCTGCTGGTGCAGCACTGCCTTACCAGCGTGCTTGTCTGCAAACACAGCTGATGATATGTATGCTAGTCACAGATGTAACCTCAATGAATGTGAACAAGATTTCTTACATAGAGACGTGTGCCGCATAGACAGGTACGACACAGACACTTGTGTTCGATACACAGACGTTTACAACAACTGTGTTACTGTAACGTAAGAGACATGTATCATAGTCCTAGATAACTACAGTGATTATATTAATGGATTTCAAATGTTATAGAGAGGAGAGACATGTACCATATCTATAGTTACTCACACGTGCACGCACATGCGCGCACACACACACACACGCGGACACACGCATGCACATGCACGCACGCGCACGCACGCATGCACACACACGTACATGCACACATACGCACACACGCACGCGCGCATACCTAGTTCCTTGATGGTGTCCAGCAGTCTATGAAGGCGGTCAGCGGAGTCGCGCTGGTGACCCGTGGCTATCTGCTGCCAGGTGCGCACGTAACTGTGCGTCCACTGCACCGCCAGCGAATCAGAGTCCAGCTTCTTCAACAGCTGTAACCACGGCAATGGCAAACACTAACATACACCATCAGCCTCATTCAAAATGTCTTTAAATACACTTATCCATCTGGTGTGATTGACAGGCAGTTCTAACTAATCAGAAATAAGATGTTTTAAAGACAATGCCTAGTAACAAAGTGCTGCAAATTTTGCATGTCAGTCGACGCATTACTAGAGTTGCGATAAAAATTCTCAAAATGGTCTAAAATCGCTGTGAGCACGCGCGACATTCCTGCGCAAAGCACCACTCACCTGATTGGTCGTGCGGAGGTGTTTGAGCGCCACCTGGGGGTTGCGCTGCTGCATGGCGCTCTGCTGATAGGCGAGAAATAGATTAAACTTCTGCTCAAGAAAAGGATCGCTGCCCGCGGGCTGGTTGCCATGGAAATGCCTGCGTAAACAAACATCCCGATGGGTGAGGAGCGAGAACAGAAATTGTTGGCAAAAATGTATGCATGCTCTCATAGTACAATATACATATAGAAAGCAAATTGACTATGTCATATAAAATAGAATGTCGATTAAAACAGAATGTCAGATAAAATAGAATGTCGGCTAAAAACAGAATGTCAGATAAAATGAATGAAGGTATGATAATCGAGATTCTACTGTACTGTATGCTGTATATGCATTATCATATGTACGTTGTACATACATAATGTACGTATTATATATAATTGTCTAGCCCGTAGCTCCTTACCTTGATAGATGGTCCATGTACAGACACCTATTGATGACTGTGTCATCCCAGATGGAGACGGGGTCAAGGGTCGGATGTGGCATGTGATCCATCCAGCGGTCTACTAGCGCCCTCGCGGTGTCGTTGCGCGTGAAGGCATCTGCGGACATGAAGAACACTTCGCGTGAATTACGGCAAAAACGCCGCCGAGAAAGTTTTCGAGGAGTTTCAGGAAGCATTTCCCATACCAGTGATTATCTAAATATAACCCACTAATCCTGAAATATCATCTATTAGAATTACACTATCACAACAGTATGCTCTAGGTCTTCAATTACACTGTGTGTGTGTGTGCGCATGCGTCGTGCGTGCCTGCATGCGTGCATATGTGCGTGCGTATATGTATGTATGTATTATATACAGCATACCACGCACGCATGCAGCGCATGCACACAGCACCGCACGCGTCAAACCCATTCAATGATAGTGCAAAGCCAACATCTCCCTCTCTCTGAAACATCTTACGTTCCCTCCGCACCCACAATCTAACACCTGTGAGACGCGCTACACTCTTTGCTCACAGCCCCCGTGAAATCCCTCCTTCTCACCGCAACCTTAGCTACATCCACTCGGGACCTCAGCTCAGTTACGCGCTCATGGACTTTAACGCGTTCACAGCCTGGCAAGCACATGTACCAGGGAAGGCGTAGAGCGGTGGATGCCGTCGAAGGAAAATCGTTCATTCGGTAGAGTTTCTGGCGAAGGCTCAGCGAATCTGCGGCCCAGGACTGTCTGCCGAGCATGAACCGCATCCAGGGATGCAGATGCGGGCAGACACGGAAATGGACCTGCACAGGACGAGCGCGCCAGGCACTGGTGGCGTGCGCAGGGGACAGGATGATAGAGTGACCCCGTACGCATGTAGGAAGCAGTGCCAGCATCCCTCGCCCAAATGCCACGTACTATACACACACAGACAGAATACACGAGCCATGTGTATAAGTACATCTACGTACCACAGACACAGGTTTTGTTGATAAGCTCAGCGGATAATCAGGCAACCCCGAATGCGGATGAACAGAAGTGCCGAGGCTGGTGTTGTCATGGAACCAGCTACAATGTACGAAATGGCATGCAAACGAACAAAGACCAAACTACACCGTCAACGACAGCACAGTGCCTGCAACGCGACGCACGCACAGGCACCCACGCCACGCGCCACCGCGAACAAGCGGACGACATGCAACGCAGTCACTACGCACATGAAACAGACAATA
>NW_014577422.1:218321-234837 GCF_000485595.1 Priapulus caudatus
CGGTGGAGCGCGAGCGCGATCGCGCCCCTTAAAAATGAAAGCCTGATTACACTATCACAACAGTATGCTCTAGGTCTTCAATTACACGTGTGTGCGCATGCGTCGTGCGTGCGTGCATGCGTGCATAAGTATGTATATATTATATACACATACGCACGCACACATGCACGCATGCACACACACACGCATGCTCAAACCATTCAAAATATGAAAGCCAACATCTCCCTCTCTTCTAAACATCCTACGTCCCTCCCACCACAATCTAACACCCGGTGAGACGCGCTACTCTTGCTCACCCTCCCTCGAAATCCCCCTTCCCACCGCAACCTTAGCTACATCCACTCGGGACCTCACTCGTTACGCGGTCATGACTTTACGCGTTCACAGACGGCAGCACATGTACCGGGCGTGGCGGTGATGGCGTCGAGGAATTCGTTCATCTCGGTGAGTTTCTGCAGGCTGCGGAGTCTCGCGGCCCGGCTTGCCAGCATGAGCGCATCCAGGGATGCCCAGTCGCGCAGGAACGCCTGCAGACAGCGCGCGGCATGGTGGCGTGCGCGCGTGTAGTCCCCCTGTACGATGTAGAGCAGTGCCAGCTCCTCCCCATGCCACGTCTACACACACACAGACAGATACACCATGTTATAACCAGCTACGCACACAGACACTGTGTTTTATAACTATAGGTATGCACACAGACACGGTGTTTCATAACCAGCTACATGTACGAATGCATGCACGAACAAACGCACGCACCCACACGCACATGCCTGCATGCACGCACGTATGCACGCACGCACGCACGCACGCACACACGCACACATACACACAGTTGCTTGAATGTAAAACATTAAAAGTTTTCTTTAACGTCAAGTTTCCGAGTTCCTTCAATAAAGAAAACCACAAAAAACAAACGACAAAGAAAAAAACGAGTGACTAAAAACGTCGCCACCAGGTGGCAGCACTTGCCTCAATCACGGCCCTGCGATCGGGATGCCCCGTTGCCGCGTCGACAAACGACAGCAGCGTCTGATCACGCGCTCCCTCCACTAGCAACCTCTTGAGGCGTGCGCGCATCACGAACGGGAGGTGATTCTCTTCATAGTACGTGTCCTCCCACAGCAGTTGCAGGTCTGCCTCGCTGCTGCCCTCTGGTATTAAGCACTCCTTTGTGTGTGCATCCAGAGCTGTCCAGTCGGTAAGGCGATCCAGGCACTGTTCGTAGATCGATGTTCAACACGTTACGAGTTACATGACAAAAATGTACATAGAACTAGAACAACCAATCTGAACAATTATAGATTTCATCTTTAGGGAAGTCGCTAAAGTTACAATCTAATTATGGATCAAACGAGTTTGCATCAAAGGTTGGATCAAAGGTTAATGTAATAAATACTTTATGATGCAGCCCTAAACTATGCCTAGACATTCTATATGAGTAAGTAAAATATTACCACACACATATTCTTCTCTCTACATATGCATTCATGAATAGGAGAAATCATTATTTACCTATAAAAGTCTGAATACACTAACAAAAAATGACAATTATTGTATTAATTGAAAATTTATATTAAATGATAACACACACACGCATAATAAAATTTAAATAAATGAAAAAATAATGATGAGAACCCAAGAGCAATCCTAATCCTGCAGCAAACATCTGTGGATCACCTGCATGAGGGAGATATCCCACAGGTCGCGCTCCCCCTGACCCGGTCCTTCGCTCTCTCCCCACTCCATCTCCAGTGCCCTCTGGTAGAGCTTGCGTGCAAGCTTGTAGTCGCAGCTTGCCTCTGCTTGCAGCGCCTCCTGTGTGCAGGTCTGCGTACCAATCTTATCGTTGAAGATTCCGTGGAGAGTGTCGTAGTCACCGAGAGATTTGTACAGCCTGTGAGAAAGACACTGCATGTTGTATATCACGATAACACGCACGCACACACGCACGCACGCACCTACACACACGCACGCATGCACGCACGCACGCACGCACGCACGCACGCACGCACGCACGCACGCACACACACACACACAAAGTCACTTGTGTCTACAATGCTACTCCACCAGGACATAGTGGTAAAACACTGTTAATACTGTAGCAATATTTTCCTTCATAAATTACATATTATTTTAATACTTGCACGTGTTATCTGTCTGGCATGATTGACAGGCAGCTCTACTAGCCAATCAGCATTGCATTATGGTGTTCTAAAGATGATGCTCAGTAATAAAATGATATGAACTCAACATTTCAGCATGGACACTTGTAAAACAGTGTACAAATTGGGTGTGCTTGATCCACCACACAACAATATGTAAGAATGGTATGACTATCTCGCCCAGGCATGTGGACTAAACTTAATGACCCGGGGCTCGTTGTCAAAAACAAAATTAGTCTTATCATTAGTCGAACCATTAACGTTTTCTCATAGACGGTTTCCAGAAACATGTTAAAGTTATGAGTGTCTCATACGCAGTGTATAGAAGTCCAGCCTACAAGTTAATGTTAAGACCAATGTTAAGACTGTTAATTTTAATTAACTAAAACGAACCCAGGGTTATAGAGTAAGATAGAGAGAGGCTATGAGCTGATAACTTACCTGGCCAGTTCTATCCAGGTATCAGTGTGCTGTGACACGCCCATCCCGGAGCCTGCACGCATGCGCTTAGCAGGCCTGCTCTCATCATCGCAGGCACCCTGCATTAACATCTTCTCCAATAGGACAATACCTAAAGACAATTAATATTAGTATAATATATATATAAGATATTTATATCTAATTTATAAATATATATAAGATAGATAAGAACCATACTTATAGATACATAGCAATACTAAAAGACATCGAAGTATAGTCAAACTTGTATATAAGGGTCAGTCAACAGTAACTCCAAAAAGTAGGCATTATAGACAGGTGTCCACTCTACAGAGTACTGCTTGTATACAGCTGTCCTGTATTAACTACCCCTCAAGGGAAATACCAGAAGTGTCCTTTATACACAGGTATTAGTTCTACAGGGGTGTCCACCAAAAAACGTAGTTGACTCTCTATGTAATACTTACTATAGGTACTGCAATGTGATAAATATGCTCATTTGTTACTCTTCAAACCTCAAACTCGCCGCGATCAAAAACTAAACGAATGCCGCTCGAACGGATAGGCGAATTAGAGACAACGCCTCACCCAGGTTTTGCTGCATGCTGGTCTGACTGACTGTCGTCACTACTGCTGGGTCTAACCGCAGTATGCTGATGTTCCTGTAGCAGACATCCTGTAACAATCGCACAGTCGTGCATCAGTATGTGTTACATATTAGTATTGTATGCGTTCATGCCCTGTGTGTGTGTGTGTGTGTACTGTTTTACCAAGTAGCTTACATCGTGAGAATGATATGACATGAAATATTTATATTATTATATACAGCTCACAGGATGAATATGAAATGACAAATTATTTACAATATAAGCTCTCTATAGTCGTGACTGACTTCAGCAAAGCATTTGACCTGATATGTCCCACAAATTAACACTGCTAAAAAAAATTCCATAAATTAAGAGTCAGACCATCACTACTACCATGGATAAGCGATTTCCTCTCTATGTGACAACAATGCGTCCGGTACAAAGGGTCTACCTCTAAGTACCACGGGTTAACATGTGGTGTTCCCCAGGGCACTAAGCTTGGCCAGCTACTGTTTTTGGCCATGATCAACGATGCTGCTGAAGGACTATTAGTTCAGAAATGGAAATTCATTGACGATATGACAGCTAGTACTGGAGACAAGGTCGATCCACGCTCCATCATATCTCAACAACTTTCTCGCATCAACTTAACCCTACAAAATGCAAAGTTATGCAGGTGTATACTTTGGTAGAAATAGACGTCAAGATGCTGAACATTTTTTAGAACACTTTCAGTTGGAAAACTTGACAACATTGAAGAGCCTGGGTGTATGGTTCCAGCACGATCTTAAATGGGAGATACACGTTCAAGATTTGGTGGCTAGAGCCAGTAAAAGAATCTTCATGCTTCGTATACTAAATAAATCTAGGCTTAGCTGTGAAGATCTCGTACAAATTTACTGTAGTTACGTCAGACCGATTCTGGAATATGCTGCGCGCCCGTCTGGCACCCGGCCCAATTACCAAAGAGCTCTCACGTCAAATTTAATCTGTTCAAGTAAGGGCAGTGAAAATAATAATAGGTTATAATAATTGAAATAGGTACGACATGTACGATGAGGTACTATCTCAGCTTCAGATCCAAAGACTTGCGTTTCGTCGCGAGCAGCTTTGTGAAAATGTTGCTTATCAGCTCAAAAGTTGTAAACGATTACAGGATATTTGCCCTCCTTCAGCAATAAATGTGTCTAACTGCATAACACGGAATTCTAGTAAACTCCGGCTGGCAAAAGTCCCTCGTACCAGCCGGTACTTCAATAGCACTGTTCCGTAATGTGCAGGATGATTAACAAATTGTAAACAGGCACTGAATTTTTTACAATAGCATGGATAATGTCTTTTGCTTGCGCCCCTTTATAAACATTTTGGTCTCTTTGAAATAATCATCTGGGCAACTTTCGGTTATGTGATGTTTGATTCTATCGTTGTGTTGCATTTTAATTGTAACCATTTTTGACTAAGGATCACGTTATTTTAAATATTGTATATATTCTTAAAGATGATTTTAGTTGTAGCGATATAATTTTATGAACCAATGAATATTTTAAGTGATATCTATATGTCTTACCATGGGACATATATTATTGTAAATATCATCAATTTCAGTTTTATACTGCCTGATGATATCGTGCTTGCAAAATTTATTTTAATTGTAACATTGTTAATACTAGTTTTGCAATAAACCTATTATCTATCTATCTCATAACATTATTATACAGCTTACATGATGAGAATGATATGACATCAATCATTTATAACATTATCATACAGCTAATATAGCTATGTGAGAATAATATGACATAGATATAACGCAGCAATCTAACCATAATGATAACAAACATAAACAGAAATATAAACCATACCTAACAAAGAAATCATTCAATCGTATTTTCACAGCAAATATAACTTAAATATAACAAATAAAAAAAAGAGTTAAAGATCACAAAAAATGCGAGAGGGTCATTCTTATGAAAAATAAAGGAAAAACAAGAAGGGAAGCCGAAGGAGAGATCGATGCTCACCAGCAGGCAGCCGATGAACGGGGAGAAGTAACTCGTGGAAGAGGAAGCCATGACGGAGACCGCCTCGCTCAGCTTCTCCATCGTCGCGTCGACATCCCTCTCTGTCGCAGTGTCGCCGGCCCGGCGCACGACGCCGTCACACAAAGAGCTGAACAGCAGCTGAGCCACACGCGCGTCCCTCTACAACGCAACGCGCCGGGGGAGGTAAGATACGACCACAGCCATGTAATATTCAATAGTAATAATAATAATAACTATTATTATTATTGTTATTTTTTTAAATAATCTCATACAAATAATCTCTTTGTAATTACGTACATGATATATACATATATATATATATCATATATCATATATATCATGCCTGCACTAATCATACTAACTCGTACCTGTGCTAGAGCTTGCAGTGGTGAGATGAGATGGCAGAACTGGATCTGCACGTCAGGCAGTCTCCTATCCTGTACTTCCTGTACATGTCACCTGTCCCTCCCTCCGCTGCCTGCTCAGTGTCTCCGCCTCCTCCCGCCGCTGCTTCCTCCGGGCTTCCCGCCGTGCAAAGAACACTCTCGTCTGCTCCTGATCTTTCAGGAATCTCCTTCGGAGCCGCATGACGTCGTCTCCTCCCCCAGCAGCAGAGGCTTCCTCTCTGGGCTCCTCCCCCGTGGCTCCCCGCTCGCCCCCCAGCCTCCTCTCCCCAAATCCGGGCCCGCTTGGCTTCAGTTGGCGTTTCGTGGTGATCGGCCGACGGTGAAGAGTAGGGAGAGGATGAGGAGGAGGAGGAGATGGAGGAGACGGAGGAGAGAGACTGATCGGCGAATGTGTCGATGCTGCTGCTCTGCGTCAGCCAGTTATACGTGCTCCTGCCTCCAGCTAGAAAAACACACGAGATGATGTCATCACGACATCACCATGACATCATCACACACAATATCGATAACATTAGTAAGTGATACCGCTCATGAATGAAACCTGTACAATATTGGTATCACATTTAAGATAAAATTTTCTATTCAATCACATCCTTTGATGTTGCCATTGTTATCGGTATCAAGTTTTTCATTATTAACTTCGGTTAATCTAATTTGAATTATTCATTACAAATCATGACCGTTTCACGAGATGCAGTCACATAGATGAAAAAAAGCCTAGGTGAAGTAAAGGTTACAAACATAATCAAGGTAAACAATATCAATCCGAAAACAGAAGAGGCTACAGTTTTCCCAACTGACCGACATCCTGTGTGGCCGTGAACTCTGGCACCACTTGAGTCGCCCTGATCTCTCCTGTCTGCATCGCCGCAGCCACCGTCTGCTGCGTAGAGGACGCTTGCGATGCTTGTGTCTCGGTGAACAGTGGTGTGAGCGCGGCATGTCGACTCTGCCATGATGTCGCAATGTTGTAATCCTAGAGAACACGGAAGTGCCGAGAACTCATAATTATTAATGTGAACATGATGGATATGTTGTTATAATAATAATTACATAATATATAAATAATGTATGCAATTAAACTGAGATTTCAATCGATTATAAAATAAATGATGTTCAATATATATATATTTAATAATATAAAAATAATATTTAATGAATTTAGTTAGTTTAGTTAGTTTAAGAATCATTAATTCCGATTATATGACATTATCAGGAGTGCATGATAGATATAACAAATCTTGTAATAATGTACTCCCGCTGTTCTATAACCAGATATTAAACACCACATGATAAATGCAAATATCATTAACTATTTACTAGAAATTCAGTAATAATTTAATATGTTTTATTGTATGAATTTTATAATTACGAATTATACATAATTATCGATATGTCTAACAATTTACGGACCCAACACTGGCCCGCATTACCTGGAATTTACAGTCGGACAGTGGTTGTGTGAAGACCAGCTCCTTGTAGTCAGGACTGAGAGAGGTGAGCTGCAGCAGCAGGTAGGTCGCGTAACTAAGGAAGTGAGGCTCCGTTGCTGGGGAGTAGAGCGTCTGCGCGATGGCGAGCAGTCGCGGGAGAGTTTGTGTCGGCAGCCGCGTCGCATGACTCCAGAAATTTGTGACGATCATCCTACAATAATTGTGTAGTTAGCTTAGTCCTACAATATACACACTCCTAACTTCGTTGTAGAGTTAAACAATTAAGGGTAGTGCTGCATTTCTCCTTAAAAACACAGACTGAGAACACAGTAAGATAATACAATGCTTAGTGCTGACATGTTACTATAAGCCGACATTTCGCCATGCACCACGTACAAACTGGTCTGGATTGACTGTATTAGTAAAAGGGTGGTGGCAGTTTTGTTAACTCACTTAGATGGATAGATCAACTGCAATTCATTGGAAGGTATGTGTAAATGCTGACTTAACGCGAGTGTTACGGTAACGATGCTTGTGACACAGACCTGAGTGAATCGTCACTGTCATTCAATCCCTGCAGTAGACTGTCCCTCGCTAGTGATGCCAACTTATCTTCCTCCTCTCCCTCACTATCCCTACAAATCAAACATATTATGGATTACTGATACTTTCTTGACTATTCGAAATAGTAAGCTTTGTTATTGTATTCTTAACCATTTCATTTACCTCTATAAAGTGTCTATGAAGGACACCTAATGGCATTTCCTTTGAGTGACTCTTACATACAGATACTGTATATTATATATATATATAATATATATAACATTTGGCACTCACCTGTAGCTGTCGTAGACCCACATGAGAATGTCGTACATCAGCTGACGGCACGGCGCGCGGGGGTGCGTGCCGATCGATGTGACAGCCGGCAGCAGGAACAGCAGCTCCCCTGGTGAGAGACTGCTCAGCAAGGCGTTGGTGATGTGCAGCGATGCAAGCTGGGTCGCTTCATCCCTGCGCAAGACAGCCGCAAACAATCAATGATAAACAAACAAACAACACACAAACAACCAATGAAAAACAAACAACAAACAAACAATCAATGATAAAAAAAACAATCAATGATAAATAAACAATAAACAAACAATTAATGATAAACAGATAACACAAACAATTAATGAATTCTTACTACAATTGAATGCTACAATTGTTACATATTACATCAGGAATAAATAAAAACAAATTGTTGTTTTGCTGTCTGTTTTTATTCACTTCTGATTACATATATGTTGTAACTGTACTATATTTTTATTAATGATATTGTTATTATCATTATTATTATTATTATTATTATGCTTATGTAGCTGAGCTGTGCCTCGCAAATTTATATGAGATTTTTAAATATTAAAAAATTTATATTTCCATGATATCTTAGATTCATCGACCCACCTGTGAGTGATCATTCCCAGGAAACCCTTGGACTTTAGTTCGAGGAAGAGGTTTTGCGTGTGAGCGACACGGGTTAGGATCACCTCAAGACACTGAGATCTGAAGCTACCTTGCAGACTGGGCAGCATGAAGAGTAACTTACTCATTAATCTGAAACACACAGAAGGAAAGAGAGCAGTATAGTATGAAATCGCTGGCTGTGGCACGATGCGATGTATGAGACATCTAGTACATGAACCATGGATCACAACACAACATGATGGAACCTGGCACATGAACCACATGACACAGGTTTGTATCACCACACACCTGTCACCACAGACTTGTCCCAGATACCTGTCACTCACAGCTGTCATTACCTCTCCTGTCACCACACATGCACCACTGGACAGCCATCACTGCGTACTTGTCACCATACACCTGTCACCACACACGCATCACCACACAAATTAACTGTCACCACACACCCATCACCACACAACTGTCACCACACACCTGTCACCGCGTACTTGTCACCACACACCTGTCACCGCGTACTTGTCACCACACACTTGTCACCACACACCTGTCACCGCGTACCTGTCACCACACACCTGTCACCGCGCACTTGTCACCACACACCTGTCACCGCGTACCTGTCAGCACACACTATCACTGCGCACTTGTCACCACGTACTGTCCGCGATGGCAGGATAATGCAGCGTCATCTTCTGCAGGCAGACAATAAAGTTCTGCTTGGCGTCAGCATGCAGCGTCGACATCGCCGTGACGACCGCATCCCGCAGCGCTCCCTCAGCCTCCTCATCCTCTCGCTCCACCATACGATGCAGGATCATTCCCAGCACCTCGGCTGCGGCAGCGTACACCTCCTTGTACTTGTTTGCCAGGCACCTAACGATTGCCTGAAAGAACCTGGAAGACGAAAGAGAGGAAGCGATAAAGGAAGGACAGAGGGCATAAATGTAAAGTCCGGACACTGTCACAACAACTCCTCTTTTACCTAAATGTGAAAATTATAATAAATATAAATAGTAGAAACTCATATTGTGTCTCATGCCACGGCTATCCATCAGGAGTACTTACCTTAATATTCATAATCACTAGAGAAGTTTGTGCAATTATGAGCCTTTATATATATATATATAATATACATTTACACTAGCTATTTATTTTTCTATTACATTATTTTAAATTTTAAATCTAAGTGTCAGAATTTCAAGTTACACGATTCCATTTCAGATTATAGTAGGGTCTGAGGTATGAAGTTGTACAGTATTGACCAGGTTTGCGTGTGTGCAGCGAATGTCTTACTTCTCGCTGTCAACAGCGGTGGTGTGTGAGTAGGGAGGCAGGTTGTTTGCTACCACGACACCAAGCAGCTGCACACCGACAGAGTTATCCCTCATCGTGATGTCGCCGGCACACATGTTCTCATAGATCACCTAAGCAAGGTAAACGTAGACGTGCGGGCATGAGTTTATTGGTGTTTAGCTCGATTTTTTGGTGGGTAGTTTTAATGCGACAGTTTTCTTGGGTTGAAACCACGACGTGTGAAGGCAGCAGACACCAGAATGTCGTTTTCATGCATGAAACCCAGTTGGTGAAACATCAATAACTTTATTAAGAAGATAACAAATATATTTCTATAACATATAGAATAAGAAATGGCATATCATAACCTATATATATATATATGTATATAGATATAGAAGATAGATATTAACACGCTCTTTCAGAATTTTATTGTGCACGAATAATCAATTACACAATGGTATTTCAACGTCAATACATAACGAACACATATTTCCAACACATCGCAGTTTTTGAATTCCGGTTAAGAAGAGGAACATCAAACGGCCATCTTGTTTTTGGGTGGGGTAATTAGTACAGGGGGTGAGACTACCTGCGATGGCACGTCCACGCGATCTCTCCAGCATTCCACCAGCGTCTTGATGATTTCTAGGTTGTTGCGGAAGACCGACATCGTCGCGTGGCGTGCGTTACGCATGAGAAACTCAAGCAGACGTGATGCCAGCGATCGCTCCGTCATGTTGTCCTGCGAAACGACAACGGTGATATGCGACTATACATACAAATCTTAGGAAGGAGTTCGTCCTAGTATAAGAGTAATTTTATTTCATGATAAATTCATTTTACTAACTCGCTAACGATTGTTTAGACTACCAGCATAGTTACTATACTTAAGGTGAAGGAGATTGCTTGAGGTTGTCACCAGATGGCAGTATGAGAGAACATCTAGAAACAAAATCCATCAATGATATCATAGCGTATGATAAACACCAGAACAGTCGTCAGTAGACGGCATACCTATAGTCACATGAGAGGCGTCAAAGACACGAACACTCACATGCTATAACAAGTGCCGCAGAGCGACAGCACTCATCTAACGTCTACTGCGGTGACTCTGTGGTGGAGTGGTGGGATTCTAGTAAACCCTGTTAGTCCCAAATCGTGTATCACAATACACGACGGGAGCAGAGCAACAGGCCGAAAACAGTGGAATGGCACAGGGATAGAAGTATCAGGAACAACTTTCTCATATAGGAATGTTCGGTCGGGAGTATAGAAAGTTGCCACGAGATGTGTCGCGTACGTTTAGAGTTGCTCAGTGTAAAGATGGAGCTCACCATCATATCGTAGTATAGCAACAACTCTTATGCCAGCAAGACAGAATACGGTATAGCACGTCTCCATTTACTACGCAAGCCTATCAGGCTGCAATAGAAGAGCTGGCGACCGTGTATACACAAATAACACAGAGGAAAAACTACAATGAGGCGGTATCACCAACAATGCACTGGCAGATTAGCGCTACATGGCGAGGTGGACATACGTGTCACATGTAACATACTGACAGTAAACAGAATGCATATGAAATTATACACGATTTTTAAGGAGCATAAAACCATCTTAACCAAGATTTAGCTTTTGAAATTTCACATGTGAAGCAATTGTGAATGCGCCAACATCCAGGCATGTATTGATTCTATCTACAAACAGCCAGGGCAGTGACAAAATTCTTTCTAACAGACAGTCCCAACAAATCGCATGGTTAGACCCTCCTCTTGAGGGTCAAAAAGGTTTATCTGAACACTTACGTCCTTCGCATGTCAGACAGAAAAGTCAGATTTTCATGGTCTTTTAATAATGGCCATAAAAAATGCTAGGTCAGGCCCAGGCTGCGAAACAAAAAAAGTTTTTTCAAAATCGCTTGCGCCCAGACTTGACGCATGTCGCTCAGAAAATTGGTCTAAAATCTGCCCTGTGCCCATGTGACCTTTGACCTGTGACCCTCGCAATCGGACCAGTGATGAGCTTAATTCCTCACCAGTGGCATGCTATAAGACCAAAAACCACTATCACGAGACCTTAGGTCGCACCGTTTAGATTTGTGCCGGTTACGACGCCGTGACGGAGAACAATTACTGCATTTCCCTCCCTATAACCATTAAGTTAAAGGACGTGCACATGTTCCGCCCTTCTCAGTTTACAACCCTCGTTGATCATCTGACCTTTGAATGAACGCCCCCAGCCTTCGAACATCACAAATCGTTTTTTCGATTACCCCCCCCAGTCCCGAGAAATTCGATGACGACGAGTCCAGCGGTTAAAGATTGTGCCGAACGGAACGACTGGAACCGGACCGGACCATCCACGGACGGACGGAGAACGGAACGGACGATCATCGCGAATTCACAAAGCTGCATCTGACTATATCAATGAGCTATAACACGTAGCAACAGCTGTAGTCCATCTCGCAATCACGGGTGCCCATTAACATTATTACACATTCACAAATAAAACACTAGAACAGCCGTCAGCAGAGGCACCTGACGGGAGGCGCGAACGGCGTCCACAGGACATGCATCACACACGACGTCGGCCGTCCAGCTATATGAGTGTAAATCGGAGGCCGGCGGCGACGCCGGCGAGTTTGCCGTTACGCGTGCGGACCGGACGACGAATGCTGGACGCGGCAGCCCAGGCGAGGCATGCGCACATGTCCGGCAACGCGTGCGACGCAGAGACACGACGGAGGAACGCGCGAATGAAGACGCGCGACGTTGACGGCGTCGCACGCGTGCGCAGAACTTTTGCCCGAGGAAGGCAGCTCCATCCACCGACATGTGAGCGGAGAAGAGGAAGCAGCCTGCAACAGCCCGGAGGGAGAAAATAACGTGGCAGACGTTAACAGTCGTGAGCAAGTGGCGCGGGAAGAGAGATAGCCTGCAACAGCCAGGATGAATACCTGCAGACGTTACGAGTGTAAATGGCTGTGTGAGCGAAGCGAGCAGGAGGCAGGCCTGCAACAGCCGTGGAGAAATACGTGAAGACGTTACAAGTGTTGAGCGTGGTGTGAGCGGGAAGAGAGAGGCAGCGCTGCAACAGCCCGGGGAAATACGTGCAGACGTGAATCATGTGTGAGCCGTGTGTGAGCGAGGAAGGAAGTGAGAGCAGCGACGCTAGCAAGCAGCCGTGAGGAGCACCAAGAAATACGTCAACAGTTGACACGTGTGACGTGTTGTGAAGCGCGGTAGAAGGGAGGCAAGCCTGGCAACAGCCGGGAGTAAACTACGGACGCGGAGACGTTACAGCTGTGTCGTGTGTGGCGGGAGAGGAGCAGCCTGCAACAGCCGGGGCAAAATATCGTGCAACGGATCATGTGAGCGTGTGAAGTGAGCGCGGAGAGAAGGCAAGCCTGCAACACCCGCGAGAAATACGTGCCAGGAGCGTTAAGTGTGAGCGTGTGGAGCGAGGAGAGGAGGCGCAGGCCTGCAACAGCTCAGGAGAAAAATAAACGTGGCAAGGACTTACAGTTGTGAAATTGTGTGACCGGGGAGAGAGGCAAGCCTGCAAGCAAGCTGGAGAAAATACGTGGCAGACGGTTTACAGTGTGGAGCGCGTGGTGGCGGGAGAGTAGACAGCCTGCAAGCAGCCGGAGAAATAGCTGCAGTATGTTACAGTTGGAGCGCGTGTGAGACCCGAGGAGAACGCAGCCTGCAACAGCCGGGAGAAATACTGCAGACGTTACAGTGATGAGCGTGTTGTGAGCGGGAGAGAGCCGCCTGACAACAGCCGGCCGAGAAATAACGTTGCAGAACTGTTAACAGTGTGAGCGTGAGGTGAGCGAGATAGAAAGCAGCCTAGCAACAGCCGGGAGAAAATACGTGCGAAGACGCATACCATGTGACGCCGGAGAGAGAAGGCAGCCTGCACCACAGCCGGGAGAAAAGCTGCAGACGTTAAGCAAGTGTGAGCCGTGTGTGACGGGGAGGGAGAGCAGCCTACGCATCACCGAGAATACGTGAGACGAATACAGTGATGAGCCGAGAGAGAAGGACAAGCCTGCCAACAGCCGGGAGAAAATAACGTGAGAGACCGTTACTGTTCGAGTAGAGTGAGCGGGAGAGAGGACAGCCTGCAACAGCGAAGGAGAATACTGGAGACGTTAGCAGTGTGAACGTGTGTGGAGCGGAGAGGAGGCACACACTCAACAGCCGGGAGAAATGACGTGGAGACGTTAACGAGTGTGAGCGTGATATGAGCGGGAGAGAGGCAGGCTGCAAACAGCCGGAGAAAAAACGTGGAGACGTTACAGTGGTATGAGCGTGTGTGAGCGGGAGAGGAGCAGCCTGCAACCAGCCGGTGAGAAATACATGCTAGACATTACAGATGTGAGCGATGTCGTAAGCGGGAGAGGAGCAGCCATGTCACGCTTTAAAGCAAATGAGCAGGGAGCAAAACAAGCCAGCTGGGTGAGATAAATACGTGGCAACGTTACAGTGTGAGCGTGTGTGAGCGGGAAGGAGGAAGCGAGGCCTTGCAACAGCGAGGGAGACAATACCGTGCAGACGTTACAGTGTAGAGCGTGTGTTAGCGGAGAAGCGAGGCAAGCATGCACAGCCGGGGAGAATGACGTGCAGACGTTACAGTGTGAAGCGTGTGTGAGCGGAGAGGAGCCAGCCGTGCAACAGACCGGAGAGAAATAGACGTGCAGAACGTACAGTGTGAGCGTGTGTGCCCGGAGAGGAGGCAAGCTAGCAACAGCAGGAGCAGAAATACGTGCCAGACGTTACAGTGTGAGCGTGTGCTGGCAGGAAAGAGACAGCCTGCGAACAGCTAGGGAGAAAAGTACGTGCAGCACGTTACAGTGTGAGCGGAGAGGAGCACGCGCTGCAACAGCGCGGAGAAATACGATGAGACGTTACATTGTGAGCGTGTGATGAAGCCGTGACGAGGAGGAGCCTGCAACAGCGGGAGAAATACGTGCAGACGTTACAGTGTGAGCGTGTTGTGAGCGAGAGAGGAGGCAGCCTGCAACAGGCCGGAGGAAGAAAACTGCAAGACGTTATAGTGTGAAGCGTTGTAGCGGAGAGGAAGGGCCAGCCCTCGCACAGCCCGTGAGAAATACTGAGAGACGATTACAGTGAGTGAGCGTGGTGTGCGCGGGAAAGAGGAGGCGGCCTGCAACAGCCGGAGAGAATAACGTGCAGACGTTACAGTGAGCGTGTGCTGGGCGGGAGAGGAGGCGCTGCAACAGCTGGGGAATACTGTCAGACGATTACAGTGTTGAGCGGGAGAGGAGCAAACTGCCAACAGCCGCCGAGAAATACGTGAGAACGTTACAGTGTGAAGACGTGTGTGACAGAGAGAGAAGCCTGCAACCAGGCCGGAGAAATACGTTAAACTGGCGAACTTACAGATTGACGTGTGTGACGGAAGGAGGCAGCCATGCAACAGCCGGCGAGAAATACTGAGACGTTAACAGTGTGGCGTGTGTGACGGGAAGAGGAGCAGCCTGCACAGCCGGGAGAAATACTCAGACGTACAGTGTGTAGTGTTTGAGCGAGAGAGACAGCCTGCAACAGCCGAGAGAAAACGTGGAGACGTACAGTGTAGCGCTGTTGAGCGGCAGACGGAAGGCACCTAGCAACAGCCAGGAGAAATACCGTGAGAGACGTTAAGTGTGAGCGGGAGAGGAGGCAGCCTGCAACAGCCGGGGAGAAATACGTGGAGACGTTACAGTGTGAGCGTGTGTGAGCGGGAGAGGAGGCAGCCTGCAACAGCCGGGGAGAAATACGTGGAGACGTTACAGTGTGAGCGGAGAGGAGGCAGCCTGCAACAGCCGGGGAGAAATACGTGGAGACGTTACAGTGTGAGCGTGTGTGAGCCGGAGAGAGAAGGCAGCCTGCAACAGCCGGGGAGAAATACGTGCAGACGTACAGTGTGAGCGTGTGTGAGCGGGAGAGGAGGCAGCCTGCAACAGCCAGGAAGAAATACATGCAGACGTTACAGTTACGTATGGATATTTCCATAATGCTTGACCGAGAATAATGCTTTCAATGTGATAAACAACATCTCTTTTTTAATATTCTTGACAAATTAAAGGAATTTTGGTGTGGCATCTAGGCAGTAAATCGAGATATAACATACACGCTCGGATACAGTTTTCTAATAAGAATACCCAAGTCTATGGCAGATATCTGTATTCATGTAAATTGGTTATTATCGGCCCAGTACCAGGGTACACATATAATCAGCAGCTAACCTGAGATAACCTGGTCTATCTATCTGTCTGTCTGTGCATCGGTCCGTCCGTCCATATATCCGTCTGTCCGTCCGTTCATTCATCCATCCACCTATCGATCTATCCATCCACCCATTCATCCATCCATCTGTCTATCAATACATAGTTAGTTACTCACTAACCCTGTGATAACCAGGTGTAACATGGCATACCTGTATGGGACAGACGGTCGTTGCTAGGTGGTTAATCAGAGCTACCATGCTAGCCATGCACTCATGCTGGTTCAATTCATCCATCTCCATTTCCACGTAATCTCCTGCCAGCGTTGCACTGCCAGACTCCTAAAACAACGGACAGACAGAAGTCGGAAAACAACGAACAAGACAGCGAAAAGACTTTTTCAGGTCGTTTGTTTTGTCTGATTGATATTAGCCGCGTGCTGTGAATGCAGG
>NW_014577422.1:234862-245616 GCF_000485595.1 Priapulus caudatus
ACGGCGAGATTGATGCCTTTTTAAAATTGCCATCGTGCCCATACGCATTTTTTAGAGAAAATTCAAGGCAATTTCTCACATGCCCCAAACCAAATTGCCGTTCCCCTCTCGTCCTTACATTTCGTAGTGCCTGGTGGAGACGTTACAAGTGTGAGCGTGTGTGGCGGGAGAGGTGGCAGCCTGCAACACGCCGAGGAAAATTACGTGGCAAAGACGTACAGTGTGAGCGGAAGAGGAGCAGACCTGCAACAGCCGGGGAAAATAACGTGCAGACGTTACAAGTTGAGCAGTGGGTGTGAGCTCGGAGAGGAGGTCAGCCTGCAACTAGCCGGGGGAGAAATACGTGCAGACGTACAGTGTGAGCGTGTTGTGAGCGGGAGATGGAGCAGCCCTGCAACAGCCGGGGAGAAATACGGTGCAGGACGTTAGCAGTGTAAGCGTGGTGGTGAGCGGGAGAAGGAGGGCAGCTGCAACAGCCCAATGGAACAAATAAACATGCAGACGGGTTACAGTTACGTATGGATATATTTCCATAATGGCTTGAACTCGAGAATAATGCTTTCAATGTGATAAACAACATCTCTTTTTTTTAATATTCCTGAACAAATTAAAAGAAATTTTGGTGTGCATCTAGGGCAGTAAATCGAGATATAACATACTAGCTCGATACAGTTTCTAATGAGAATACCCAATTAGTCTATAGGGCAGATAATCTGTATTCAATGTATATATGGTTATGTATCGCCCAGACGCCAGGGTGCACATAATAATCAGCAGCTAACCTGAGGTAACCATGGTCTATCTATCTGTCTGTCTGTTGCAACGGTCCCGTCCGTAGCCAAATATCCGCTGTCCGTGGACCGGTTCTATTTCATCCATCAACAGCGTAATCGATCTATTTCCATCCACGACCATTCATCGCATGGCATCTTCTATCAATACATAGTTAGTTACTACTTACGTAATTATCCTGTGATAGACCAGGTGTAACCAGGATTAACCTGTATGGGACAGACCGGTCGTTGCTAGTGTTAATTTCAGAGCTAACTACCATGCTAGCCATGCCTATGCGGTTCAATTCCATCACCATCTCCATTCCAGCGTAATCTCCCTGCCAGCGTTCACTGCAGACCTCCCTAAAAGAACGGACAGACAGAAAAAGTCGGAAAACAATGAACAAGACAGCCAAAAGACTTTTTCAGGTCGTTTGTTTCAGTCTTTGGTATTCCGGTGTGAAATGTTCAGCAAAGTGTATAACAGCTGTTTATAGATGCAGGTTTGTGTGCTTAGCCACTCTGGCAGGGTGCCTTGATTGAGGTTAGGGAGAGCAACAGCAACACTACACAGAATCCTTGAAAATCAACATTATCCACACTACCTCATAACCATTTGGCAACCAGCGTACAATATCTATGAATACACAGCAATGTCACGCACTTCAGACGCAGAGGCGAAGCACACGCACGGCACGCAACTCATGCACCCACGCATGCACACACACACCAGTCACACACAAACGCACACGCACACACACACACCACAACACAACGCATGCACGTCCATTACATACATACAACCACACACACACACACATGATACTATATATATATATATACATATACATGTACATTTATATACATGCATTAACGATGAGATGGAATGATCGAGTGTTACTACATCACAGACGTATACCTCCTCATTCACATCCATCGCAGCCTCCTCCTCCTGCTCCTCTGCCTCCCCCTCAGGTTTCCTCTCAGCTCTCGGATCTCCTCTCTCTCGTATCTGTGTCGACACGTTGAAGTCGTACCTGCTCAGGTCTTCGCTCAGACTGCTATCAGCGAGGTACTGCGAGGCAAGGTAGTGCACCGACGGCAGTGGCGCCCCCTGCCCATCCGCATCGCGATCTATTTCACGCACGGCCGTCCTACGGAACAGTTCATAAATTGAATAAACAACCCTTGATCCATTCTATCATGTATGTATTTACACAATACCTAGCTAGATATGATTTTTACTGCAGTGTTACACAATCGATGAACAACAATTCTGTTTAAAAAGCAATCATTCTTTCACCACATCCAACACTGTTAACTGTGAGTAAATGTTCTGGAAAGTAGACACGAATATGACTGATGACCTTAATAAATTTACTGTAAGGTGCTGATCCACAGAATTCCTCCAAAATGCCACCAAAAGGCTCTTTAGACAGCAATATTCAACAGTAATCTTCCTTCTAATGAAAACCCTCATCGCTGTATACCTTATCGCAACAAACTGCCGTTTTCTCTGCAGTGGCGCCGACAGCTCCCGGTCAAACCCGTAGCGCCGGTGACAGTCTATGATATTGTCCCACAGCAGCTGGCCCTTGGCTGGATTCTCCTGCAGCAGCAGCGAGCTGTAATAGACTGGCTCCGTCTTCGTGCGAGACACCGACGCGACGCACACGTTGTAGGCGGTGCAGTGGTACTGCCGACGTAGCTCCAGTAGCGCCCTCTCTCCACGCATGTCCTCACGACACGCATCGTAACACAACCTACGTGGAGGAGGCAGCAGTCAACTTATAGACTGTTGCCGCTCTCTACTCGTTGCTGTCATCATTGTTGTTGTCATTGTTGCTGTTCTAGTTATCATCATTGATGTCTTAGTTATCATTGTTGCTGTCTTAGTTATCATTGTTGTTGTCACTGTTGTTGTCATTGTTGCTATTCTAGTTATCATTGTTGCTGTCATTATTTCTATCACTGTTGTTCTTATTCTTGTCATTGTTGGTATTGTTTTTGTCACTGTTGAGATCATTGTTTTTGTCATTGTTCATATTTTAACTCAAAAAAGATAACTAGAGATTACTGCATTCTATATTGAGAAAACGAATTGTAAGCATGCATGTCAAATTTAGTCAACAAGGATTGAATAGCTTCTACTACTAAATGTAGTATTCCTCAAGATCACGAGTCATCTAGAATAATAAAAGACAGAAGGTTGGCACTGGTCATGGTAGGGATAAACTTTTACCTTGTTATGACGTGTCAAATCTTACCTGGTTATGACAGGTGTGAAACCTTACCTGGTTTTGACAAGTCTCAAATCTTACCTGGTTACGGCAGGAGTCCAATGGTTGATAGGTGTCAAATGGTTAATATGACAGGTGTCAAATGGTTAATATGACAGATGTCAAATGGTTTATGACAGGTGTCAAGTCTTACCAAGTGATGACAGAGGTAAAACCTTACCTGGTTATGACAGGTGTCAACTCTTTGCTGCCAGCCGGACGAGATGCGAGGAATACCTGGCCGAGTGCAGCATCCTTTCCGTAAACATCCTCCTTAGGTAGACACGCATACATCAACTCCAGCAGCTTCAGGGAGCAGATCTTAGAGATGAGCTGTGACTCATACTGGCGCTCTGGCAGCTACACAACACATGACATTCTGTGACGGATGTGTTGACAATTGACCAACCCACCTATCTGAGCGAGATATAACCACGCTCCCTCGGATATTGTTGATAGGCCGGTAAAACTAGACATAGTGATACGTATTTTATAAGCAAATATGCATAAAAATATTAAATTAGTTAGTCAATTCTATACTAGTTATACACGTCTATGTGTACATGCCTGATTATTGATTCTATAACACTTTCTTGCTAAGCATTGTGTCTAGAACATCCTATTGCAACACTGGTCACAGCAAAAGTTGCCTGTAAACCATACCTAGGCTGATATGTCAAGTCAGAGATACATTATCTATTACATTTTTTACAACTAAAACTAATTTCTAATGCTGAAGTTTTATTTGCATTTGTTTACACGTGCATTGCATTTCATTGAATATCGCGACAACACCTCTACGATATGACGCTACACCCACACACCTTGACGACCTTTGCTTCAATGATGCCGATTATTTCCACCAGGTGGCAGCGAAAGAACTCGACGACAGCGTGGTGGCAGCACTGTCGCAGCAGCAGCAGGACAACGTTGTCGAGGCAGGAGCGTCGGATCTCACCCGGGAAGTTTCCTTCCTCTGCGAGAATGCTGTATCCCGAATCCGCTGCTAGCTTCTGCTTGTCAGCCGAGAGTCTGTCACAAATTTTTTTTTGACGCGTCACGACATGCAAAAAATGTTGTTCATGCTCGTGTTCATCATGAAATGGAATTATTATTATTATTATGATGAAGATAATAATTATTAATAACTTTATTATATTTATTGTCATTATCATTATTATTATATACAGATACACATCCATCGTCAAGGTATAGTTGTAAAGTAAGTAGCAAGTAAGTAAAAAGATGAAGGGTGTGAACACACTGTACATATATAGCTACCTGTGGATGAAGCGTGAGAGAGACGTCTGTAGCTGGTCATGCATCGCATGCTTGCTCTCTCTACACACGATACTGATGACCAGTCTCAGAAGCATGGTGCTACCTGATACCTCCATCACATCCAGCAGCTGTCGAATTAGGATGTCTTTAGGGCAAGGCATGTGTTGTCTCAGTTCAATCATAACATTTAACGGCAAGTTAAGATGTAACAAGAAAGGTTGATGCAGAAAAACATCAAAGAAAGGTTATTATGATGACATTGCCTTTTAACAACACTTTTTACATAGGGAAAAAGAGGGATATCGATACGTGGATGTTATGAGAAGAGCCACAGACAACGTAAGCGTAAGAATGGTTCGTGTCATCGGAGCCATAGTAAGGTAAATAAATCAGTAAATATTATGGCCTCTACACCCGGCTATCTAAATGAACTCAGACCAACATATACTCCGATGAAGCATGTAGAGTGGCAGCTTTGTTAGAACTGTCCCACACTCACCTGCGACATGGCAGCCACATAGTCGTGGTACTTTGGGCTACCCACGATGAAATCACTGCTGCGTAGCGGGAAGAAATCCGCCACCATGCGATCAAGGTTTTCTCTCAGTTTGGTCGTCTCTTGCTCTGGCAGCTCGCAGTAGAAGTGCAGCAGCTCCATCACCCGCGTCTGCCAAAACAGCAGCAGCCAAAATAATCATGTTAACCATTTTTTACATTTTTTTATCATTTTTTTCCCGACTCTAATCCATCCATCTGAGCAAGATAACAACACCCGCCTGCATAACGAAAGTCAGTCAATGTCACCAGGCTTCATACGTGTTTTTACACGTGCGTGCCAAAATTTCGACTACTTCATTGCTAAGCAATGTTTTTAGAACATCCTATTGCAACCATGGTTGGTTAGAGCTCCCCGTCAATCATGCAAGGAAGGTTGGTGCATTACATTATATAACTCCAGCAACAATCGACAATGGGAGGTTGAAGAAAATCAAACACAGATCATGACAAGACAAACGTGGAACATTTTACATTAAAATAAAAATCTAACAATATGTACAAATGTAAACACTGTAAGAAAACTGTAATCAACTACACAGAATGACATGGAAATACACTTGTATTGAGGACTGATGAACATGAAATGGAAAATGTGGATGTATGGTGTCTATTCAATTGACATATGTGTTCACATGAATATCGATGGAAGCATATAATATAGCCATTTATCATAATATATCAAATCATTGCAAAACTTTATTTGGATTAACGATTGCAGATATCATGCATCTGATAAGTCTGGATAATGCTGGATGACTCCGCATAATTCACGGGCGAACACGTGAGCTGCATGGACATACCTTGAAAGCAAGTGACGTGCCGGCGTCCACCAGGAGGCAGCAGTAGGTGTCGTACACGTCACGGTGTGCAGAGTGGCTCCCCTTGGTAGCCACGCTGCTGTCAATGAGGAGGAGTTTTCGCAGCAGCATCAGCAACATGTCCTTCCTGTCCGGCGTGGAGGTTGCAACCCAGAGGTCACGCAGATGACCCCAGCACTGCAGCACTGTGTTTACGACGCCTGATCCATACCTGCACACATAACAAACAGTACATGTGTATGCGCACGCATATGTTATGTACTACCACTATGAAAATCTATATCCTCATGAGAATATGCATATTCACACTACCACATATTACCATCCAGTATATAATTATCACTAACTGTGATAATTGCTGTTATATATATTATATATATATATATAAACATACACACATACATCGTGTGAATAGTTTATGCATGGACTTGATCATGCATGCGTTTGCATGCCTGTGTAGAAATATTTTACATCAGTGTAGATAATAGATGACCAACTGTGACTGTAGTGTGTAGAGTCAACCATGCTCAGGTTAATTTACTAACATCTGTAATTAATACCTTTTCCGAGTCTCCCGATCCTTGCCAACCTGGTCCAGAAGATCCGTGAGGATCGTCATGACAACCGACTCCCGGTTGTTAATTCTATCCAACACTTTCGGTATCAACACTGTTGCCATGCCAACCAGATGGTTGTTGATTTCGTGTCCGAAAGTCGAGTAGAACATGGAACCCTTTGTTGTCTGCTTAGCAGAGACACCTAGTAGCCGTGTGTCATCGAACAACAAACTCAGCAGTGAGTCACTCTGAAATATATAGCATGAAAATTTATGTCACACAAGGTCACAGGTTAAGGAAAAGAAATGCAGTAAGCTTAGACAAAATGCCAAAAATTAACAAATATAATATAATAAGGAAATAATAAAAATGAAGTCAAATGATATTTCATTACAAAAAACCCCTACTTGCACTACAGTTTTCAGCTATACGTTCTATTGTTTCCTGATAAAGGATTTACAACAATAATAACCAGAATTGATCTATTTTGTAAATTGTGTTTATTTTAACTCATGGCTGTATATTTTTCACATACCTCCACCTTCATGGTGAATGCAAGCCTCAGCATCCTCCCTCCCAGCTCCCGCACTGATGGTGACATTCCAGTAAGAGAAGATACACCATCCCTAGGACTCAGGGTGCAACCTGCAATGAAGGATTTAATTCATTTGTTGCCAACTATAATATTTGTGTCGAGCCCTCCCTACAGCAAATAAGCTTCCTGTGTTTATCATATAGTATATTTGCTTGTGTATTATAGGATTATATGCGATATAGTACACTATAAAGCATGTAATAAACCATCTTATCGAGGGATTTATATATTTCACGAACAAATTAGTAAAAATCGTTGAATTTCAGATTTATATTATTGTGTTCATTACACATACTTATCTCTTTAAAAGGAACTGTATTAACTACACGTACCTGTATCGAAATATGACATATTCGTAATAAAGATTCATTATTATTATTATTATTATTCATATATCTATCGATGACAGATGACCAACCTCACCTTCAAACACAGAAGTTAGTAAACTAGCGGGGAGTGCAGGTGCTGCCTCCTGGAGTGCAGGGAGCAGTAGTTCAGCCTTGTACAATTGCTCATATCCACAAACAAGGCTGGAGAGATATCGAGTGTCATCTCCAGTATCTGTCATAAGGCAGGGCAGCCGTGGAAGAATATTGTATCTGTGAAGGTAGAAAACACCCCTATAGATAATAGAATAGGTGACTACATATAACTGAATGGGATGAAACCATGAGTAAAGCTACCAAGAATTAGTAACAAATAAACATAAAGAATTAGCATGAACATATCTAAACAATATAAAACATATAACATATTTTATACTTATAAACATGTTCATGGTATTACTAATCTGTCTAATCATGTTCGAGTCTGTATATATCTATGTAATAAAGCAAAATTAAAATCTGTGGGATAATTACTATCTATTAAGTATTTTTCGTCATTTATTATCTTGTAAGAAAACTTTATTTGGTTACTTCTTCTCTGACAAGCTCCTGGCCACTCTGCTGTGCAGTTCCTTCTTTGGTGCATTGGGTAGTTTCCATGACAATGCTATCAACAAACGCTCCGTCTGCTCGGGTAACTTCTCAACCACCTCGATGTCAGCCATGTTGAATCCCACGCGCGTTGGGTCAAGAACTGATAACAGGACGACATCCCACAATTCCATGCTCCATGTTGAATCGGGTATAACCTAAAGTAAAGCAAACACTGTGAAATGCAACGTTTCCCATTTCATTAGGCCATTCACTTCTCTTCATTTTTCCCTTACCGAAAATTTCTAAAGCATTTTGTGTGTAACAAACTGGGAGTTCACTAAAAGTATTTCAGACAGAGACAATAATTGCAACAATACTTGGTCTTGCGAATAAAAGGCAAACAAATTATTTACATACACGACTACCATGCATTTAGCTTCCCTTCCTTCCTTCCCCATTATTATTCCCACCTCCTTCTTTTCCTTAACCCCAAACATACTCACTTGCAGGCTAGCCATGTTCAGTAGGATAGAGAACAGGTCCATTGCGCGTATGACAACCATGCACTTGGAGCGGTTGTATTTCTCCATCTCTCCCGGCGTGAACATGTCTCCTGTCAGCCCATCGCCGCCGCCGCCGTCTCTCCTCACCAGATGGGCGCATGAAGTCAGACACCATAGCAAAACACGTTCGTTCCTCGCGCTTTCCAGTGCCACCTGTGAGGTGATGAGAGAGGGAACATCTTTGAGGTATCTACACTTCTCATATATATTATCATACTAAGTTTAAGACTATTCTTATTTTATTTCCTTCTGCCATCTAGCATGTAGATTGGTCGTGAAATGGCACAAAAATCCTCCCTGTATCCTGTCTCTCTCTCAATGTATCGCGATAGTGCCTGTCACATATCAAACATAGCAGAATGATGCAGGAGTACAAAATAAGTAAAATGAAATTTTCTTTCATTTTCCCTCTAAAAAAATGATGACCAAGACCGTCTTTTTCATGGAAGTAAAATTAATAGCAAGATGAGCAACAGCTATTCATACCCAAAAATCCACATGCTTTCACGTGTAATGGAGGGTGTCTTTAAGCAAGGGTAAACATCAGCATAACTGTGAGTAAATATGAAATGTCTTTTTTATTTATTTTCCGCATGGTTACGTTCACATTTCCAGCAGCAGACCTGCTCGTACCAGGAAAAGTTTATTATTATAAGTTTATAAACAATGTGTTCATTTTGACCTGCTAAAGATTGCTGAATTGTCGCACCTGCGAACAGAGCCGTTGGCTGTAGGAGTTTTGCAGAAAACACCCACGTGTAGCAGTCGAGTATTGCCAGCATGTGGTCAAACCAGCTCAAAGCTGTCGTCATGGATATGGGTGCTTCAAACCCTTCCTGCTGGTTAGATAGACACGTGGCTCCACCTGGAATCCCTCCTGCCTCAAACCTAGAAACAAAAGCGGAACACACTAGCAGAGTCTGCGCATAAAAAACTGTACATTATCAAAGTAAAGTTCCGACTGGGAAACGGGTAAAGAATGTAAAATTCCTGTTCATTTCGCGATGTAGGGGATGTAAAGGCGGCCCCTACCTCTCGATGAAATACTCCGCTCTATGCAAGTCGAGCAACAGTCGGAAGAATTCGGCAGCCGACTTCACCGGCAACTTAGACTGGTGCATCGACAGTTTGCACACCAGCTCCATGCACTTGTGTCGACACTCCGTCTGCGGTCTACCGCACTGCTGCAGCAGCCAGCCGACGGTTGTGAATAGAGTGGCATCGGTAAACTCCCTGGAATGTGTTAACTCTTTTAATATTAAGATTAATAGATAAATCCAGAGAGAGTGACAGCCACAGCAGCTGAGTTGCTGTCTTTGTCAAGCTGTACTAGCTGCAACCAGTAATATATTGACAACTCAATCACAATAACTTCCAGTCTGAATTATTATGTAAATTGGTGATTCAACCTGCCACTGCATATGGCCGCACACGCCCATGGCATAGACCGGTATGATAATGACATATGAAGGAAGGATTACGCCACGGAAGAAAACTAAAAACCAACTTAAGATTAAAATTATAATGAAAGTTGTTAAAGCTCACTGACCGATTCACTTAAAGATCACTAATTGGGAGGTTTTTGATGGCGGCACTTACTTTGGCCTTCTCCTACTCTTCTTGTCTTTGTTCAGCAGATGTGCCTTGCCTCTGAGGATCCTTTCAATGTGGTCCAGAGCTTGTGCGCACTGCTCTTGTGTTCCTGGGAACACAGACGCCATCTGTTTTCATCAGCACATTCAATCGTTACCACTCACCATAGAATGCACTACCTACATAACAATTCAGGCGAGGTTTTTCATAGAATACACTACATAAACAATGACCCCGACATGGCTTTCAAAAACTACTCTAGCTACCTGATGACTCAGATACAGTTACCATAGACTGATTCACAACAGCCCCATCATCGTGATCTTGTCTCCTAAAACTATTCAAAAATTTGTGCGCAAAGCGAACCCTTCCGAATTTGTAAACCGATAATGACTGATAATGATTTTATAACCGATAGCAAGCAACAGATCAATACAGTAGTAACATTTGTGCTGCAATGAAGCATGACTTATGGAATCCATCAAACTTCGACTGGCATTGTTGGCCAGTTGGAAATCAAGTAGTCACGAAGTGTAACGAGTGAGTTTACCGAGCGATTTCTCATCGTTGTGCGCCAATGCCAAGCTGTCGACGAATGTCACGAGGATTTCTATGATGAACGTGTCTACCAGCATCTCCTCTTCTCTGTAAGCAGCGGATAATTGACTATAGAGCATGACACTGGTCACGTGGGCATGACTACAAAAGAGGGAGAGAGATGGAAAAAGAGGGAGAAAGAGAGAGCGAGAGAGAGAGAGAGAGAGAGAGAGAGAGAGAGAGAGAGGGGGGAAGAGAGAGAGATTGAGAGAGAAAGAGA
>NW_014577422.1:245887-260887 GCF_000485595.1 Priapulus caudatus
GAGAGAGAGAGAGAGAGAGAGAGAGAGAGAGAGAGAGAGAGAGAGAGAGAGAGAGAGGGGAGACATGGAGAGATAGGGGGTGATACCTGAGCACGGTGTAGATGTTGTTGAACACCAGGGTGGCGCCACGTCTCTTCGCCGCGCTCGGATGCAGTGCGAGGCTGTACATGCGCTTCAGCAGACTCTTTGTGTTACCGGGGCTACGCTCCTGCTGCCGGACCGTCGTCTGCCTGATCGACCAGATGAGGAACTCCCGGATGCAGCTGCCACAGAAATCCCGCAGTGCAGCGTCTGTAGCATCCACGATACCTTCCTGTAGCATTACAGCCATATATAGGTATATAAATATATGTTATATCATCTTAATCTTACCATATTATCATCTATATCGTTATCTCATCTATATACAGTCCACGTTCATATTGTACTATATAATATATGATGGTCTCAATTATATACACAGCCGCACGTGCACGCTCGCACGCACGCACTCACGCACGTACACACGCACGCACGCACGCACGCACGCACGCACGCACGCACACACACACACACACACATATATATATATATATAACATGTTACTGTACCATAATGGCATCTAGCAGACACATTGTCTCCGGACTCTCAAACATTCGGTTCAGTGTGAACCAGTGTATCGTCTGCATGACGAGAGGCTCGAACAGTTGCTTAGCAACAGGCTCCACGTCACATCCCAGCCGCAGTAGCACGGGAAACAGCCGCGAGTAGAGGGCGCTCATCGGCCTCTGGAAGTGGAATAGAGGGCGCTTCAGTAGTTAGCGTCGTTGAACGATGTGATTAGTAATTCATTTAGGGCAATAATAAAGTGACAGAATCATAAGACATATGCTTTGTTTTAGTACCAAGGGGCACTGATACCCTAGACTGTAAGGTATCATATCAATATCAAAGATCAAGTATACTTGCATGAAAATTTTATCATAATAATGTAACGCAACTATTTATCATAATTTACATCTAACCTCACACGATATCAATGCCACGAATCTATATTTATGTGCCGATAACCACTACAATGCGCAGTCACGCCACGAGAGCGGGCGCATTAAACACCGATTTGATTCCATTTGATCTACTTTATTACCAATGCCACGATTCTGCACTCCGCAACAACATTCGCTAATCACTATAAATAATGCTGTCATGAGGTCATAGGTCGCAAGCGAGCAAAGAGGTCACTGACCTTTGACTTGATGCTGTCTGGCTGCTGCGCTCCTGTACCGAGAATGTAGAGCAGCAGCGCGTGAAGCAGCTCACACGCGACAACCTTCGTCTGTCTGTCGCTCGACGACAGCGCCAGATCTGTCACTCTTGGCAGGAAGACATCTGAGTAGAGAGATAACGAATATGTGACAAATATATAATGAATATACAACGAATATATAATAAATATACAACGAATATATAATAAATATACAACGAATATATAATGAATATATAACGAATATATAATGCATATATAATAAATATATAATGAATATATAACAGTGTATAATGCATATATAATGAATATACACAAATGTATAATGAAAATATAACGAATATATAACGAATGTATAATGCATAAAAACTAAAAACTTGAAACTAACAAAAATGGCTTGACACTAAAAGCAACGCGTATAAAACCTACCAAAATAAATCACCGGTTTCATGTCAGCAAACGGCACACCAAACTTGAGGTTCTTCTCAGCATCCCAGGCTACTGCAACCTTTGCAATGTCTTCCGCATCACAGCTAATCAGACTGATGTTATTTGCACCACCTAGCAAACAAAAACAAAACGAACACTTATCACAGATATAACTAAAGTGTGCTGTAATGCTGCCCTGAAAACCACCACTACATAGTTAATGTGTATGCATAATATATAGGATCATGATATAGAATTCAACATTCAAACATTGTAACACGAAAACACGAATGAATGTAAACATGAACAACATATAAGCAAGCATAAAATGAACAATATAATATGGAAGTAAAAAACGAGCAACGTAATATAAAAGCGAAAAATTAGCAATGTAATATGAGAGGACCTATAATGAACAATGTAATATGAGAGGACCTATAATGAACAATGTAATATGAGAGGACCTATAATGAACAATGTAATATGAGAGGACCTATAATGAACAATGTGATATGAGAGCAACCACGAATAATCTAAATTGAGAACAAATTAACCATGAAATATGTAATATTTACATATGTAATATAAAAACAACCACGAACAATGTAATAAAAAGCCAACCTAGCCCTCCTAAGAAGCGAACGATGCGCATTCGTGCCGTGGTCAGTGCTGAATCCTCGGCCATCTTTCGCCCGCTTCCTTGCAGCAATTTGACAGGAATCTTCTTGCGCCCTCTAGTGGCATTAGCAGACGTAATAGCAACCGTCGGCGTGGGTACGCTGTCTGCGCCTGCAAACACAGGATAGAGAGGAATCCTCTGTCCAATTTAAGACATCTTTGTTTTTATATTTCGTTGTTTTTCTATAATTTGTCCTACATATAATTAGTACCTTCTGTTGTCTTGAGGTAACCATCTAGATGAGGCAGGATTTGTTTATAGTAAGGCTGCATGACATCAGCAGGCAGGTTAGCCACCCACATTTCAAGGGCATCCAAGGTCGTGTGTGCCATCGGTGGATAACTCAATCCAATTTTCAGTGCAACCTTCGCAAAAAAGTTTCTTTCATTATACTGAAATGACATGTTAAGCATAACACAATGATACAAGATTTCAGTATCTTTGCTATTTAAGCTCAATTTACATAACAAACATTGCTAATGTATGGAGTTACATTTTCCTTAAAGTGCTACTCTCAAAGGGTGCCCTTTGCAGCTTTGACAAGTTCAATTTCGATGACAGATGCAGATGCAGGAACATCGTTTTATGTGTGACAAGCAAATTGTGTTACTTAACGATACTTTCATGTATTCGTAAATAGCAGTATAACAACTATAACTAACCTGCACTGCAGGCACAATCTCTGGCACTATATCAACCACAATCTCATAAGGAAGGGCCATGACGAGCTGTAGACAAGCCACAAGCAGGTCTCCACGAAACATCTTCAGTTTAACCAAAACCTGCAAGACCATCACGCAGCATCAGTGTCCACTGGCTGAGTCAAGAGCATACAATAATTAATAGTTTCAAGACAAGTTTTTAAAGTTATAATAGATACAAATGCAAACTGATTCCTGTAAAAATGATCTTCAGCACTATACACTATAGTTCAATATAAGAATACCAAAATCCAATTACCTAATATAATTTTTTGGTTATGTATAAATTGGGGAGATTTGTCACAATATCATACATAAAAACAAAACAATTAAATATAACATACTTCTTTACTGAATTTTTTAAACAGTGTAAAACAGTTGAGTATCTCTGCATTATCAACGGCATCAGGGCTGTCAGTCTCCATTGCTTCAGAATGCAATTGTGAGTCGTTGACTTTCCTCATCGCCTATAATAGAAGATTAACGCCTTATAATAATGTGAATAAGTGGCACATCTACACACGTACTCACATAGGTAAACACTCATGCAGTGACACATTTATACACACACGCATGCATCAAACACCTGCACGCCCCACACATCCGCTGCATGCACACATACCGAACAATTCTATTCCAGCATAGCAACTCTTCATCAATCTTAAACCACATGGGCACAAATGACGCAGGCCACTTCACCATATATGTGTGGTTTACAAAATTATTTCTGTATGCTCTACGATGAACAAAGAATAAAAATCTCATGGGTGTGACAGAAAATCAACCCGCAGGCCTCTGGTCAGCCCAGCCTGCTTTACTCTTTACTCTTTAGTTTACTTTAGATGATAGCAGGCACACATGTAGTGAATACCTTGAAATATTGCAGTGATGAGCAGATGCTCAGACACACGGTCAACAGTTTGTATAGACCACTGACAACTGGCCACCTGGTGGACAACAAGATAACTTCGTGTCCATAAGTGTAGATCCAGCGACGAAACAATGCTGTCTGATTGGTTGATAGTAGGTCTCTGCAAAAAATTGTGCACGGGAAATGAATCGACAGTTTTTACCAAGTTATGCTAAATATTAGCAAAAATTAGAAATTGAGAATAATTTTTACATGTTAAAATTTTCTAAATTTGTTTTTGGTTACCTTATATTAATACCTATATGTTAATAAGGTATATTATAACCTTATACTATTGAGCAATGCTAATTCCTGAATGAACAATCGATGAATTACATAAAAATGCACAGCAACGTCAAACACATACATAAGGTTTATACTCATTGGAAATGCCAAATGCTTCCTTTATCAACAGGTGTGCATTTTACAGAGGTGCTTTCACTGTGTAATTGTTACTAACGGATAATACCAAGAGTGTCCTTTAGACAAACGTGAACATACTAATGCAGGTTTGATAAAGCGACAGTGTGGGAACTGATATACATGGCTTGATGCCTGCATGCTTACTTCGTGAATTCGACAAGGTTGAAGAAGACAAGGAAGTCTTTGGGTCGACAAGGAACAAGTCCATCCGCGAAGTCACTACCACCTGAATACGCGTCAGGAGATTCGGAACTCGCTCCTCCGCTACCATCATGCACCTAGCAGTTAAAATTTCTCTCTTATAATGACAAACACACATCGACTCGCAAAACGTTGATGTCATCACAAACAGAAAGATGTAGAGAAGATGAACAATTCATGAACAGTCAAAGCGGCGTTAACTGAATACCGCTATAGAACAAACACCTGCCAACACAGCCTGTCCACAATAATGCACACTTGGTGGACAACTGTTATGTACAGGTGTGACTATGTTCCAGGTTACTTCACAACTCTTACACAGAGGGGGATTCCTGGTGTTTCACCTGATAAAGGGGTCTCACGAGGCAGGGCCTCACTGAGGCAGGGTCTCACCTGAGGCAGGGTCTCACCTGAGGCAGCATCTCACCTGAGACAGGGTCTCATCTGAGGCAGGATCTCACCTGGGCAAGATCTCACCTGGGCAGGATCACACCTGGGCAGGGTCTCACCTGAGGCAGGACCACACCTGGGCAGGGTCTCACCTGAGGCAGGGCCACACCTGGGTAGGGTCTCACCTGAGGCAGGGCCACACCTGGGCAGGGTCTCACCTGAAGCAGGGTCTCACCTGAGGCATGAGTCTCACCTGAGATGGGTCGGTGCTCTTGCTTGTGCTGAGATCTAACTTTCCTACGATCTTCATCAAGGAGGTGACAATCTCATCGTATACACAGCAGGTCAACGCCTTCCTGTCTGACATAGACACTCCCAGCTCATTCAGTCCCTGAAAGCACACTCTTCAGGTCAGTGTCACATACCAACACCCTCGATCTTTATCTGTAATTGAGTTAGGATAACTACCTGAATGACTTTGACAGCAATTCTGGGGGAACTAGTGACGATATGCGACGACAATGCTCACCTTCATTTTGTCGCTCCCCAAAAGATGGCGCCACATGTCCATGTAGTCAATGTATGTGATGTTGCGTGGATCGCGTTCCTATAAAATCGTGCAATCATTAGCTAAAATTTTATCAACACACAACAATACAATAACTTCTGAGAATATTTTGAATGCCACAATTTTGTGTGTTAAGAAAAGCATTCAATATCATTAATCTCTGAAAAAAACTACAACTACAGTAACTGTCACAAACACAAAACGAAAACAACAGATAAATAAACTATTACCTGAAAATCATCATCTACATCATCTGCATTCTGAGAAAATACTGAACTGGTTTCCATGGCAACAGGGTGAGAGCATGTACTCAATAGTCCTTGAAACACTGCAAGTGTAAATTTCCCACGGCTATAGAATCGATTAGTTACGATCTGGATCGATTGCTATTATAGAATTATTATATGTTCTTAACCTTATTACGTTACATTACATAATTATTACTATTATTATTAATATTATTATTATTCTATACTATGTTATAACACTGGATATCATGTTGTTGCTAGTATTAGAGATGGCTTGGGAGGAAACTCGCTCGCTGCACTGTTGCCATGCAACAGTTGCTGTCTCGTTTCAGCGTGCTTACCTACACGTTTGACCAGCGATCGCTGCGTTGCTCGCTTGCTTCTCAGGGCGAGCAGGACGCGAACCACGGCCCCACACGCGCGATGGTCCAGCCGGGACTCACGGCGTAGCAGCGGAACATTCCCGAACAGCAGGACGACCAGCTGCTCCAGGGAAGCGAGGAACGATTCCGACACCTGCAGGAATGCACACGCGTCATCTAGCACCAGCTGTATTTTATTCTGTATGTATGCATGTGCATTCGGCTGTATGTATAATGCGCAACGCTAACCCTGACACCTAAAGAAACACGTAAGGTATGTAGCGTCAGCTGTATACACAACCACGGCTGTGTACTGCCGTGTACATCAACCCATTTTCAAGGGTAACCATGACAAGTAACGATGGCAACCACACCACTTGCCACCAGTGCAGCAGTGAAATACCCTATACTGATAACCCGGTGTCATGTCTTCACACCACGTTCGGCCCTGTATCCATACTTGACTTCATCGATGCTAGCAAGCTATGACTTCTGCCCAGAAGTGTTCGCTCATGCTTCATTCGAGTTCTCATCGTTGCGTCCGATATGCCCCACCGTTCGTTCCTACCTGATCCAATTCGGTCACGATGCTTGCCAGTGCTTCCAGGAGCGGTGGCAGCTCCACCATCCTACTGTCGATCATCTCCTCTCCTCTGTAAACGTACGACACAAACACACACTCACACACTCAAACCTGATCACGTCGCCAGCGATCCGACTAAAACCATAGCTTCGTGTTTTCACGTGAGACGTACGGATTGTCCCATCTGCCTGGATGAGTACCATGCACCAATCAGCATTGCAAAGAAACATTCTAAAAATGGTGCTTATAGCCACGATGTGCTGCAAAGCCGACATTTTGGGGTGCGTGAGTGAAAAACATGCATATACCGGTCCAGCTTGACCGACCTAAGAATATCCGATGGTGACACAGTCATCTCACATCAACGGATAGGGTTGTTCGATTAATGACCGACCGTGTCGCTGCGAATCGCGCGCGAATCGTTTCAACAACGGATGCTTACGAGTGAAAGATCTGCCGACTCCTCACGACCATGTCGGTGAACATGTACTGCACGTCAGCTTCACTCAGGAATAGCTTGCATGGCTGCAACCACACAACACACAAACATAAGTGTATCACCAAGAACACATCCACACTATAGATCATATTACAAGCATCTCGTAAGAAATTAGAATTTGTGGCAAGCAGCATCTGATGTTATCCCATACAGACTATACTCTAGCATAACGTTTGCTTTCATGAAGCTCGTAACCTACATAGTAAAACCACGACTTTGCCAAATATTTGTTCATGGTATCCTATATTATAGACATGTTCATGGTACACATTACTACAGACATGTTCGTGGTACACATTACTACAGATATGTTCATAACACACGATACTACAGATATGTTCATGGTATATGCTATACTAGACAGATGTTCAAGATATTTTATGCCATAGATATACGTTCATCATGGAATCACGCAACATTCACTGTGCTAACGTACGAGAAAAAATACCGCAAATTAATCTATAAAAGTTACACCGCGGCGAGATTCTCGCGGACAGCAGTGAAAACAAGAGAGCGCTCGCTGCGCGGACGACAGGCCAGTCGTCAAGGCAACAGCGTCGTCCCGCGGTCAGCTCGGTGGAGACAACTCACAGTTGCGAAGCTTCCGTATCCGCGCACGGCGATGGCGACGTCACGTGTGTCCGTTCCCGCCTCGATGATCGTGCGGAACTCACGAACGAAGAACTGCCATGCAACAAAAACAAATAAACGGATGATCACACTTCGATGATTTGCTCATCTCCGCTACACAGTCAGTGACAGTATAGGCAGTGTGCTTGCAAACCTCCACAGAACGAACATCTGTCCCTAAAGAACACTTCTCGCATTTCCCTTGATTGTAAGTTATATAGTGAAATCACCCTTATAGTGAAATGTTTCTTTAAAGGATAAATTTGGCCATCCCCACGTGTGATATTTTTGAAAAAAGGTTTGCATACATTAGCGAGGGTTGCACGTAAGCCATTGTGATTGATATTTTTTCATGAGAAGGCAATAAGCAGATAAGGTTAACCGAATGTGTTTACACATGCTCACAGGCTCATGCCCTTACACCTGCCAGTGCATTTGCTATACTTGCTATACTATAGTTCCAACATATCCACAGCTAGATATCCGAAGCAGTACTAATCTAAGAGATGCCATATACTATAGCAAGAAGTAGTATTAGCCGATTCCTGTTATGGGGCATTTGTTGTGCCTTTCAAAAGGCCGACATACAGTAAAAACAATGGTGTCTCTCTGTCTAGTTTCTTCACCTCCCTCTACAAGCACACTAGCGATCTGAAAAACACAAAGAGTACACGGTAACATATTACATCATGGCTCTAGTATCTCTATGGCAACTAAGATGGCAAACTTTGTCATGATTGGATAACAGAGTCACCCCTTTCCCTCTATTCTATCTGGCCCCTCACTCCCCCCCTCTCTCACTCTCTCTATATATTTCTCTTTCTCTCTCTCTCTCTCTCTCTTCCTTTCTCTCTCACACCCTTACTTCCACTATTGCTCTCCCCCTATTTTTCATTCTTCCACTGTCTTTCTGTATCATCCACTGAGCTTTCCTAGGGCTGTAAGTATAACTACTATAGTTGCCTCTGCAGTTTGCCTATATAGGTAACTGCATTACCTGTACCTACAACTGCCTGCGCTACCCACCCTAACACCACCATACCTGTTTCAGTACTGCCTCCAATGCAGCATAGCCTGCAATCTGCACATCACGGTTATGATGACGAGACCAAGATCTGAGGCAACTGTAGACTGCCTGTAAAAATGTCAACATTGTTGACGTTAGTCAGACCCGAGATAACAGACTTACATGGAGGATTTACAAAAGCACAATATGGTCAAGGCTTAATACTCTGCTCAAAATTTTACACGTTATATCGTTGACGTCAGTGACAATGAAGCATCGTCGAAAAAACGAAAAGAACAAATCGTGAGAATTGCCAGGCAGAATCGAAATTACAATAAATTTCACATGCTAAAGTTAAACCTGATAACATTGTCCCAGGAAAATTCAGACGTAAAATCGTAAATTTTAACGACGAGGTAACACCACCAAAAAAAAAAGAATAAATCGTAACAATCATCATCTTCGCCATCGTCGTCATCGTCGTCGTCGTCGTTGTCGTCATCATTGTCATAGTCATCATCGTCATCATCATCATCATCATCATCATCGTCGTCGTCATCGTCATCATCATCATCATCATCATCATCGTCGTCGTCATCATCGGTGGCGCTCGTTTACCTTGTAGTCTGCCAGCAAGAAGCGGTCGAGCTGGGCGGCATGTTTGGCGAGCAGCCAGAGCGCGCTCTTCGCGACGTCGTAGCGCCTGATCTCACTCAGGTGCTGCCCCGTGCATCGCATCACACAGTCGTACACGTCGCGAGCGTACCCGCTGCCTGAAAGCACCGAAATGAACACGTTATGCATGACCAGAAGGTTTAGAAAGGTTCCAGATTAGGAACACCACCACGATGAGATTGGGAACACGAAGAGATCGTCGCCGGTTGTTCAGTATATCTGTATATCAGTTCGCTATGTACTGAAACAGACCCTGAAACCGATTCCTCTTCGCACAGTTATCGTGAACAAAAACACTTATCTATCGGAGCAAGATAGCCATGCCTGGACACCATTGCTGTCGATCAAGCCGACTCCATCGACAATGCAAACTGTAATCTTTGGCCATGCTATTCTGCACATCGTTGGAGTGATTGTTGCTGGTGTCGTTATCATCACGCATACATACTTACCCTCGTCTGCGGACTGACTGAATGTGTTGAGGTAGCAAGTGAGTCCTCTCAGACATCCAGTTATAACAGGGTACTCTGGTTTCTTCGTCTTGGATTTCATCTGAAGATGATGACCATGTTAGATATACTGTTGAGAAGTTGTTCCTACTTCAAGCATAGAAAATCAAGCAATGATTTCTCATGTTTTTCCAACCGTTCTTACATTTTCTTAACTGCGCTGATACTTACCAGCACTCTTTGCATAACACCAAGTGTATTCAATAAAGCTAACGTGTCTTAGTACACTCACACTTAACAACTGCATTTCAAAGGGGATTTTTTATCATGAGCCAACATCTACACTGTGTTACCTTTGTCTACATGTTGAGATAGGGTTCTAGTATAGAACAATTTATGTCACGTACAATTGTTTCGTGGCAGCATTTTCACATTTCAATTTCTCCAATCTTAGGAATATGTGAGAGAGTTCATTGTTAATTTGCTGTTTTATAGCAGCATAAACTTGCATTAAATGTTGTGCTGGAGTAATCAGTAATATGTCACTATGTCACTAACAGGCAAGATTTGTCTACACGTATTTATTTTCCCATTTATTTGAGATAAAAACTAAATGCTTGCACATGATGATTTGTCTACACGTATTTATTTTCCCATTTATTTGAGATAAAAACTATGACCCTCATGCAGTCAAACCTGTATACAATGGTCACTCATGGGGTAATGACTTTGTAGACAGCTGTCGATGCTATAATAGAGGTGTGCACTAACACTGGTTTGACTGTATCCATGCTTAGCTGACTCTACATTACCTGATTCTTGAGCTCATTCACATAGATGCTAATCAGCTTGTCAGCATAGGCCACCATCAGCTCCGGGTAACTTTCAGCGATCACGCCCAGTAGGTGATACACTCCCTGCTTCACTGTTACAAAATAGGTGACAGAACTAAATAACATGTATGCCAAGTATGCGCGTGCACCCACTCACGCACGCACGCACGCACTCACGGACACATCCATGCATGCATGCATGAGGGTATATAGCATCCTACAATCACACCCAGCAGGTGATAAACTCCCTGCCCAACTGTTCGAATGTAATATATTACGCCTGATAAACAAAAGGATTCAGGTCTCGTGGCAGAAATCTGTAATAATAATGATAATGATAACAATAATCATCATCATAATAATAATAATACTGACAATAATAACAACAATAAAAAGTGTCATAACTAGCAAGCGAACTGCATGCAATGTCCCCACTTTATAATCCATTTGTGGAATAGTTATATATAGTGGCTAAAAAAATGCACACGATCGAGTAAACATCACCTACCTGTACTAGTGAGCCTAGATGACTGCGTCAGCTCATTAAAATACCTGTCAATAAGCTTAGGTACGTCAAGCTTTGCCTGTGTCTGCGAGCCACGGCACAACTGCAGCACCTGCACGCAGAAAAGGTTAATCATCCCGAGCACGATTAACATCGTTAGTGACTATAAAATAGGTTCGTCGTCGAAATCAAGTACAAACTGGACGAGCTTGAAGGAACTAGCAACAATATCTAAGGGAGGTATTGTAATCAGTTAAGGCATATAGGTGAATTGTAAGGCCTCGGGCTATACGCATGTGCATATCTATATATATATATATACAGTCCAACCTCCTTTATCCGGCCATCCGTTATCCGGAAATCTCTATTAACCGGCCGTGATCTCGCAGTGTATCTTCTCTGTTTTTCATTCATGTCCACCTAAAAATCTCGCTCAAAACTCGCTCATAGCTCGCTCAAAACTCACGCGATGTACCAACCGTATGTGTGTTTGCGTGTGCGCGCGTGCACACGCGCATGTGTGTGTGTGTGTGTGTGTGTGTGTGTGTGTGTGTGTGTGTGTGTGTGTGTGTGTTGTCCGCTCGTGTCCGCTATGCCTCCGGTAAAATTTCAGTTTTAATTCATTTTATTTCCATTTCATATAAACCATAAAACACGACAGTTTGTTACAAATAATCATAGCAACGACTAAATACATTATCACATGAATAAACCCTACTGAACAGCATAGAAATGCTGTGTTTGAGCATAACTCTCATATCCGGCCAAATCCCATATCCGGATGGGTGCCGCGTGGTCCCGACGTGGCCGGCTAAAGGAGGTCGGACTGTATATAGATATATAATATAAATACATGTGTGCCCGCGAGTAGAGAGAATTTTGAGCATGTTAGCTTTGCGTTAGATTCACACCTTGATCAGGAGTGGAAACGTCGCATTCTTCACATCAGCTTGCCGATCACGACTGAACACAGCCAAGCAGGTATCCTGGAAACATGATCGATCGGTGAATCACACACATTGTGTACTCACGTCACAGATTAACACAAACATCAGATGAAACGATGAGATCTTATCATGACAATGGAACTGTGACTGCCAACATTTCATCGCAGTCATGGATGGACAGGGCAATCACACGATTCATGAATGCACGTGTGAGTAGTCAACACATTATGCAATAGTGTCAAACATAGCTAACTCAATTACTAAAGAAATGTTATAGATTGTGAATTCCAATAGCTTGGTGATTTGTTTTTAAAGTTTTTTTGACATGTAAACATTTTCATTTGAGGTCCAACCAAGCCAGTGTCTAATACAGAGAGCTACACATGCATGCATGCATCCACGCACGTACGCACACACACACATATTACATACATTATGAACTAGCTAGGTCGATCTTACCTTAATGTCTACTGCATAGGTCAAGATTCGAGTTTGGCCTTTGTTAATGAAACTATGTAACAACTGAAGGAGCTCTTTTTTTGCCAACTTGAACTGCAAGGCATAAGAAACAGGGTTACATCAATCAATCTTTGAAGAAAATCTTAAATACTATTTCTAGTCATTTACATATTATATAGTGTTACATATATATATTATATATACATATATATATATATTATAGAGTGTTATATAGTGTTACATGTTATATATTGTTAAAACGTTTTACAATTACCACATATACAATACAAATACATATGCATGTAGATGAATTTTATGCAACAACATGTATACTGTTGTTATTTATAGTTTGTAGGTTTACAAATTAGCATTAATCATTTATCATGTGCATACCTCATCCAGGGGAATTGCTCTCCTCAGAAATATCAAAACACCTCTATCTTCAGAGAAGAGCACAGAGCAGGTGAGGTCTGCAGTAAGAACATATAATACAGTACATGCCACAAGTAAACTTAATTATGTAACACACTCAATCTTTACAGCCATGAATGATGGATATATATTTCCTAGAGACAATCAAATGCAAATTGAGTCCTGGTGACGAATTATCTGATTATATAGGCTGTTCATTATTTATTTACAATTTTATTATCATTTAAATTAAATTGACTTGAGGTATTTTTGACCAGTTTGTATGGCAACAGCACATGCAGGCACTTGGGACAGTCAGTAAAAAATGAAAATAATATGAATGCACATTCACAAATAATACCCCTCAATTACACTTCCACTGTTGTGTCACTGTATATCAACTTTCTTTCACAAAAACTAATGCAGAACGCGCCCGCACTCGCCGCTGCGAGTGTGCCGTGTCGCCATTATAATGATATATAGAAGATATATATATATATATATATATAGATGACTATATATCATTATAATGGCGACACAGCACACTCGCAGCGGCGAGAGTGGGAGCGCCTAGTTCTGCATTAGATTTTGTGAAAGCAAATTGATATACAGGTTACAGACTATTATTTTCAATTTTTACCGACTCTGTCCCAATTAATACAGTTTTCATATCTTACCAAGTGCAAGGCGAGGTGTCAGAAATATAAATACCAGAAATCTACATATCATATCAGGATCGTACATGATATAATCCATATCAGGCACGCATACAGTTCAATAAAAAATAAAACCAAGAGCAAGACTGGGACGCCTGAGGTAGGGTGATTACGTGATTAACATGATTTCACGAGATCATACCATTTATGATTTATTAGCTACAAGTTATATATTAATATACCTTCTCGCTTCTCACTACATGGCGTCACGATGTAAAACATTCGTAGAGCCTGGTCGGGCTAACCATTTATTAATAGTACTACTAATCATACAGTGAACGGAGAAACAACCTCAGTCACGTACAGTGTCGACTTGGTGTAAAAACTCTCGACTCTAGTCTACGAGTTAACTACTATAACTACTAACTAGTAACTGAGACGTCAACGTCGTGACCCAGTGCCAGTGGCAGTGCTGAGACATGCAGATGCCAGATGCAGATGCGGTTCGTGCTTACATTTCAAATTTATTATTAGTACTACTACTACTAGTACTACTTACAACTAGTACTACTTACAACTAGTACTACATTGAATCGACGGTTTGATTACGCACCGACATCTCTTTTAGAGATATCCTGCAGACACTTGTGTGCCAGATCGGCGACGGCACTATGTGCAGTCTCTGGATCAGCCTCCCTGTCATCAGAGGGCAAACTTTCAAGTAAAGTTTGCACATGATCTTCGATACGAACAGTTCGCGCCATAACACTCGCAACCATATAAAAAAACAATATTGACAAAATGTTAGTATAAATAATCGAGTGAGGTTGTGGAAGCTGCCATCTTGAATCCGAAGTTATAGATGAACTCTTAATCGTATCACGTCGTTTTATATCTATTTGCAAAGAGAAATGGTACCAATCTATTTGCTGCTACCACGTGACATTAACCTGTTCTAACCCACGACCAATCACAAGCGTTGAGGCAATGTCAGCAACAACGACCAATAAAATATCAGCATACCAGCTGATAAAAAATAATCGCGTTGATTGGTTCAACTGTCTTTCTCCGCACACGGCAGCCGGCAAAAGTCAAACTCATTTGACTTTCGCTGTCGCCGTGAAACCGGGCTGGTCACAGGCACAATGCAGGCACTTGGAGCGTTTCAATATAAAGTATAACGCTGTGGCTAC
>NW_014577422.1:265887-274020 GCF_000485595.1 Priapulus caudatus
CTCGTCTCCTCTTTCTCTCTCCTCTCTACTTCTCTCTATCTCTACTTCTCTCTCTTGCTTCTCTCAATCAGGATCTCTCTCTTCCTCCCACCTCTCATCTCTCTATCTTGCTCTATCTGCTCTCTCTCTCTCTCTATCTCTCTCTCTTGCTCCCTCTCTATCTCTCTCCCTCTCACCTAAGTTAGCAGTAATACTACAAGGACTGCAAGATCAACGGAGTTAACATCACGCAGATTCAGCACACATTATGTCTGATTGTATAGACGTACTATTGTATAAGCATCGTGGTGCCGCATGTGTAAGAATTGTGTAACACTGTATAAGAATCGTGAATAAATTGTATAACAATGACATGATACATTGTATAACAATCATGGTAACATTGTATAAGGACCAGTACACACCGCGTACACAACTTCTAGAGAGGAAACAGACTCGATGGAAGGAGTTATGCAACCCGTAACTCCAACCAATAATCTTGCTGCCGCACAGCCCCCGCCCGCCGTTCTCTAAATCCACTCACTGATCCTCATCCGCATGCCCCAACATCCCTTCTCTTTCCTCCCTGTTCTCCGCTCTCCGTTGCCAGCCGCAAAAGAAACAGCAGAACAAACAACAAAAACAACAACAATAACAACTACGATGACGACGATAGGCACATCCCGCCCCTCCGTCACAGACAGAACTCTACAGATGATTTTGTAATAACAACTCTGCGGGCAGCGCAAGGAAGCTAACACGACTCTCTGTGGCATAAACAGCCGAGTTCCGCAACGCCAAGGCGCAAAGCACTCGTGGCCACAGTCACAGAGTCAGGATGCGGTGTGCCACGAGAACCATTGGGTTCTGTCCAAGATCGTGCAGCGACTCCTTATGTGCACGCAGCGCAGCGTGTACATACACGGGGGCGTGCTACAATGCGCCTGCGTACAATAGCTCACGTGAGTGTATCTTGCGTGCACAGATGGCACATGACCGCCATGCGTGCATGTGTCTGTGCGAGCAGTACGTGTGGTCCCGTGCGCGCACTGTGTGTATGTGCGGGTAGGCGTGTATGTGGCACGCACGCGTGTATGTGCAGCGCACGCGTGGTATGTTGCACGCACGTACGCGCACGCATGCGTGTGACGGCGCACGCATGGCGTGACGCGCACGCATGCGTGTTACGTGCACGCAGCGTGTATGCGCACGCACGCGTGTATGCTGCACCCATGGTGTATGCGCACGCATGCGTGTACGCGCAGCCATGCGTGTACGTGCACGCACGCGTGTATGTGCACGCATGGCGTGTACGTGCACGCACGCGTGGTACGCTGCACGCACGCGTGTACGTGTGTGTCTGTCGGTTAGGGTAGGGGTTTAAGGGTTAGGGTAGGGTTAGGGTGAGGGTATATATATATAATACCCTAACCCTAATATATTAGGGTTTAGGGTATATAATATATTAGGGTTAGGGTATATATCCCTCACCCTAACCCCTACGCTAAGACCCTAACCCGCTACGCTAACCACACACACACCACCGTACACGTGTGCGTGCTAGGGTATATACTATATATATATATAGGTTAGGGTAATATATATATCATATATATATATCTATATACCCTAACCCTATATCCAACGCCCCACGCGTAGTTCGCGGTCGCACGCCTGACCGATCGATCGACGTCGCGCCAATCGGCAGTCGTCAGTGTAAACGCGCTGCACACAGTTCAATAGAAAGGTTGATAGAGATCAGCGGTGGCGAGGTGGCAGAGATGCAGGGTGTCAGTGTGCAACTAGTATTAAGGTTACAGACGGCTGGTCAGCACTCACGAGCCAGGCAGAGCGGACGTGCGGCAGCCTAGCTTAGCGATATTGATCCTCATCGGCCGCGCCCCCCCGCCTCTCTCTCTCTCTCTCTCTCTCTCTCTCTCTCTTCTCTCTCTCTGGCTCTCATCTCTCTCTCTCTCATCTCTCTCTTCTCTTTCTCTCTCTCACTCTCTCTCCTATCTTCTCTCTCTGCTCTTGGCTCTCTCTCGTCTCTCTCTCTCTCTCTCCCTCTCTCTTTCTCTCTCTCTCTCTCCTCTCTTCTATCTCTCTTCTCTTGGCTCTCTCCTCTTCTCCCTCCCATCTACTCTCTCTCTCTCCCTCTCCCTCTGCCCTCTCTCCTCTCTCTCTCTTCTCTCTCTCTTGCTCTCTCTCTCTCTCTCCTCTCCCTCCCACCTCGCTCCTGCTCTCGCTTCTCCTCTCTCTCTCTCTCTCTCTCGCTCTCTCTCTATCTCTATCTCTCTCTGCTGTGCATCTCTCTCTCTCTCTCTCTCTCTTCGTCTCTCTCTCCCTCCGCACTTCCTCTCGCTCTCTCTCTCTCCCTCTCTCTCTCTCTCTCTCTCTCTCTCTCTCTCTATCTTCTATTCTCTCTCTCTGCTCTCTCTCTCATCTCTGCCCTCCCCACCTCCTCTCTCGCTCTCTCTCATCTCTCTTCTCTCTCTCTCTCTCTTTCTCTCTCTATGTCTCTCTCTCTTGCTCTATCATATCTATCTCTCTCTCCCTGCCCACCTCTCTTCTCTCTCGGCTCTCTCCTCTCTCTCTCTGCTCTCCTCTCTCTCTCTCTCTCTCTCCTCTCTCTCTCTCTATCTCCTATCTCTCCTCTCTTGCTCTCTCTCTCTTCTTCTCTCTCTCTCTCTCCTCTCTCTCTCTCTCCTCCTCCCACCTCTCTCTCTCTATCTCTCTCTCTCTCTCTCTCTCTCTCCTTCTCTCTCTCTCTCTCTCTCTCTCTTCTCTATCTTCTTCTCTTGGCTCGCCTCTCTATCTCTCTCCCTCTACCTAAGTTAGCAGTAACTACAAGGACTTGCGCAAGATCAACGGAGTTAAACATCAACGCAAGATTCATGCAAACATTCATGTCTGCAGTGGCGTAGCCAGACATTGGAAACAGGGGGGCAAGGCGAGGAGCGAAGCGACGCGAGGGGGTAGGGTGTGGGAGGGGTATCCCACTCGCACGGTAAGGGAGATTTTTGAAAATTCGTGCATGAAAAATGGCATTTTCTGGAACACTAAAATGTCCAGTATAGGGGTAACTTATATAGAAGTGGCATATGGCTAATCCCTTAATAACCCCCTCCCTCGCTTTTATTTTTTCCACTCCGATCGCGATCAACGTGGGACCGATGGCCCCTGGGCTGTGCGCCGGAACGGCTCTGGAGGTTTACACGCCAGTTGGTGACCCTTAGCTAGACCAGTGAAAATGGTGTAACGAAGCCAGTGGTTTTTCAGGAGGGAAGCAAAAGAGGTTAAGCGACCAAAAGCCAGCGATGAACGCAATTTCTCAAACGGGGGAGGGTGTTTCCCTTCTCACAGTAGGGTAATTTTGAAAATATGTATCAAAATGGCATTTTTGCGCATTTAAGTTTCATTATTACGGTATAGGTAATCGGGTATTAATAAGAGCGCCCATCCCTTAAGGCCTTCTGCTCTTATTTTGTACCTCCGATCAAGAGGGGTCCATGGCCTCCTTGTGCCCCCCCCATTAGCTACGTCTATGTCTCATTCAGCACTGACGGAATAATTGAATTAGTTTGATTTGTGTTGTTACGCAGTACCATCGCAAATGTTGCATTTATCCGTCATAAATCTGTTTCAAGTTCCTCATATAAAAGCTTAAAAGTTAAATATTTTTTTGAAGAAGTAGAGGCAATATTGAATGGAAATCGAATAAGATCTTACGGAAACAACAGGTAGATGTGTTGAACTGCACTGACAAACATGCAATTATTGAAATTACAAAAGATTTAACATCGTTTAGAAATACAATAGGCGTTAAAGATCACATTTAACATTTGTTCGTTATAAAAAATTGTTTTGGGCTTTCCTCTGATGAAGAACTAAAAACCATAATTGAAATTTGATTTCAAATAAAAACAAAGTAGCTGGCCAAAAAGCCGCTCTATTAAAAATAAAATAGGAAATTTACCATGAAAAAGAATTGTTTTGCCTCCCCTGATAGCAGACCAGTTACCTTTAAAAAGTGTTGAAACTCGGATTTGAAATAAAAACCGAGGTTTTGCCAAAATGGCGCGTCTATAAGTTCGAATATATCAAAGTTATTCACAAAAAGCATTCATTTCTTTTGCTGTCTGTCACTAACGTAGTTCAGAACCATAAAATTCAATCAAGCCAATTGGCAACAACACAAATCTGAGCAAAGAAAAATTATCTCCTTTATTTAGTCAGGTTTTTGTCTGCTGCAGAAAATCTCAAAAATTGCCATAAGTCAAGTCTTCTGCGTCGATTTTGGCACGAAGAACATTTTGAGGATTTCGTTGACCATTCATGTCATTCCACTAACTCCTGTTCAACGAAAAGAGAATGAGAGCAGACGACGTGGCTGGGTCATTGTAGCACGAAGTTAGACTTGAAACAATGCTCCATTTTAGAGAAATGTTCGTTCAGCAGATGCAGAAGTAACAGGAATTGTGGCCATCCTGGTGCAAGACGCGTGAAAGGCAAGGAAAATTTTGTTTTTGTTTTGTTTGCCAAATCAATCAGGGGGGCATGGCCCCCCTTGTCCCCCCCCTTAGCTACGCCAGTGATAGCAACACAAACCCTTACTGAAAATGTTGTTTGAAAAAATCGACACACGCACTCACGCACGCAATTATGGCCCTGGTTTTGCGGTGACCAGAAACATTGTACAATAAATATATGATTAAAACATTAATAATAGATTCACCTATTAAAGGTCGCAAATTATTAAATCATTGATTTGCGCTAGTATGCCTTCGCTACACGGTGAATTCATCTTTTTTGAACGCTCCATCGCACACCCACCCGCAACACACACTGCTTAAGTGGTATACTGCAGCGGGACCTTACATGCGAGGTCTGGCGTAATATTTCTGAAGTGAGGTCTACTGATGAAATCTTTTCATATAGATCTATGCTATAGCATAACCACTCTTCATCTTAAATTTATGATGTTTGAAAAATAATCTTCTTCTCGGGAGATATAGCGCATGCGCGAGCACCGTTTCAGCACGTGCAGATACGGTCAAGCGGAAAAGTCTAATTTAGCTTGCTGAGGGAGAGAGGGGTGGGAAACTGAGGGAAGGTGGCAGGGAAGACAGCCGAGAGGCGGGAGAAAGAGAAGGAGGCTGAGTGTGCGACAATGGAGACAAAGTGAAGGGCGGGCAAAATAAAGTGCACCCTAGAGGCTAGGGCGCTCTCCTAACTATAAACACAGGTCTACTTATAAGAATTTATTTACAGAAACTATGTTTGAGATATCCCCTGACTATACTAAATGCGTTTCATCACAAAATAAAATCTTCTGGTGAGATAAATGCACATGCGCTAGAACAGAACGTAGGCCAGGTTATGTACTCACATTGGTATATGATGGGGCGCGGACCTTACATGCAAGGTCTGGCTTTCTATTTCTGAAGTGATGTCTAATTATGCCACGGACCTCCGCGCTTGTGGAAGTTGTCATCGGTGTGGATGTTTAAATTCACAAACACGGCCTACAACGCACCCGCGCATAGCAGAAAGGCACCAGCCACTCCCCATCGAACTCATGCACACCCCACCCACAAACAGCAGATAATTATTTGCCGACCATTAAACATGGATCGATGTGCACGGGAAGATGAATTCATGAACTTATACACCACCTGCATTGGGCAGCACTACACACCGCGCGGCGGCGTCCCCCGGAACCACACACACACAACACAGCACACTACACACACACACACACACGCACGCACACACACACACACACACACACACACCACACACACACAAACACACAGCACAATCACACACACACACACACACACACACACGCGCGCGCGCGCGCACGTACACACACACACACACATCCACAACACACACACACACATACACACACACACGCTACGTACACACACACACACAACACACACACACTGCACACACACGCACACGCACACGCCAAAGGCACACGCACACGCACACACCCGCGCGCGCACACACAAACACGCACGCACTGACTTAGCACACGGCACATGCACGCGACGCACCGCGACACGCACACGCACACACTGCAGAACGCACGCTCACACACACACACACACACACACACACACACACACACACACACACACACACACACACACACACACACACACACACACGCACGCGCACACGCACACACTCGCATGCGCACACACACATTTGCGCTTACGGTCACGCACTCACACGCGCACTACACACACAGTTACTACACCCCTCTCACTCTCCGTCTCTATATCCTTCGCTGCATATACTCGCGCGGTCTCGTGCGGTTAAGGTTGTTCGATTTGGTTTCGATAATTTCGATTATTTGCCGCCACACTATGCAAAAATCCTTTCACACACGTCGCGCCGCTTTCTCCTATTGCCTCTAAGCTGAGTTTTTCTTCAGACGGGCACGCCTGTTTTACAAGTCAGTGGGTAAACTGTATTAAGGCGTAACGCTTCGTCCCATGTCGGCGAGCCTTCTGCCATCATTAGGTCGAAGGCGCATGCGAAGGGGAGGACTAACTAAGTATAGGTCCGTGCCGGGAGCAAGAGAGGAGGCGGACTTCACAAAGTGGAGACTGTGGCGAAAATTACATCTCCCTAAGATGTTCACAACTTTTCCCTGTAATTTCGTCTTAGAACCACACTAATAAGTGAACGAATGCGTACAGAGTCTATGATTTTAATTGGCGAGGTGGCATTGTGCGTGTAAAACTTAGCAATCATAAAGGACGAAGTCACACTCGCTCTTACTTGAGCAACGTGATTATACATTTGCTAAATCTGCGCATGCGCCTGTTCGTATCCCGGCTTTCCGTGCACATTGGTAAAGTCTTCAGTTGTGAATTCGCGCGCACAGGCGCACGAACAGGCAGGCGCACACACGCGCGCGGTCGCGCGCACACATACGTATACACACCCGCACGCACTACATATCCAAGCACATGTGCACGCTATATATACGCGCATATATTCGCGCAATCCTGCCCTCGACCAACCGTTCAGGTGCCCGCGCGTCTGCTATCCCAAAGGCAACTTCATTCTAGCAGCAAATAACGCAATTATTCTCGGCTGCAAGTTGTGTACAAGGTCCTCTCCAACTTAGTTAAAGTTTTGCGGGCGATATACATCATTTGCGCTATATCTTCTACAATTAAGGGTTTATCGATATATTGTCTGTAAGCTGAAGGCGGAGCGTTGAGCGTTGAGACAGCGGTAAGTGATATCCTATCGGTGTTAAATTTTCTCGTTTCTAATTTTGAAGTCGAGAGACGCGGTGAACGTTACGTAACCGTATATTGTATATATATATATCGAATTTCATCGATGTCTCCCAACAAACCAAAATGAGCGACGCACCACACGCAAACGACATGCGTCAGAGCCGACGAACCTGATTGCAGACTCGGGCGACATGATATGCACAAAATACTTGTCGTATTGTAGCAGGCCATGCACATCATAAACTTTACTTGTTAATTTTTTAACGTCTAATATTCTTATGAACAATGCTCCATAAAATCAAACTTGAGTTAATTCAACCCAAATGGTAAAATAACATCATCTAAAGATTTAATCGCTTTTCGGTTTCATGTGTTATTGTTAGAGTCAGTCATGACACCATCATCTGGGCGATCTCTCTCTAAATACATACTATCCAAGATACTTGGGGAGAACACAATAATCGATATCCACATATAAGTAATCTCTTCCTTTATTTTTATCTACATTGGTTCTCAGATGAGCCCACGTTTGCTAAAGCGTTCTATTAAATAAATGACTTCGGATATACGAAATGACCTGTATCCCTAATCTAATTAATGATAATTTAATAGCAAAAACATGCCAGTCAGTAAAATAGAGAATTACTTGCGAATGCCTAATATAATTCTTTACACCGACGATTTTTAGCACGTATGCACACGCAACGCCGAGGCTCATGTATCACCAAAGATCCACATCACTGCCGGCGACCACAACACAGCTACACCCACACACAGATTACAATCTCTGCAAAACTATATTTACCACGACTACACTACGTACTATATATATATACGTACCAACACAACACACACTAACACCACACACAACAGTAATTATTATGAC